>NC_142953.1:22683639-22693639 GCF_046866305.1 Octopus bimaculoides | reverse complement strand
TCCACACGTGAATGTTTACAGTTCTCTGCAAAAGACCAAGTGGAATATACAATGTAGACAAATGACCATCATTTTAGATACTTGACCATAGCTTGTTTCATACCTGTTTTGAGTTTAAACTCAGCACTGTCAAAATAAGTGCTAAAGACTCAAGTACTGAGCTTAAAAGCACAAGTACTGTGGTTAATTCGTTCAACTCATAATTCTTGAAGGCGATGCCCCAATATGGCTGTACTCTAATGATTGAAACCGGTAAAAAGTAAAAGACGAAAGACATATCTCTTTACATCCAACAATGAACTATGAATCCACACACACACAGACACACGTGCGCACACACACACAGACACACGTGTGCACACACACACAGACACACATGCGCACACACACACACAGACACGTGCGCACACACACACACTCTCCTTCCCTCTCTCTCTGTCTATATGTCTGCCTGTCACTCTCTCTCTCATGCACACAACACGCACACACATATGCACACATACACACACATATATGCACACACATACGCATATATACACACACATACATACTCATATATATACACACACATACATACACACACATATACATACAAACGCACACACACACACACAAATGGCTTCTTCCTGTGGAAATGCCTTCTTAAGATGTGTTTTCTACATTTTTCTTTGCCAAAACCTTTTCTCTTCTCCATCCCCTTCCATCTTGCCCCATCCTTCGTCCTCCCCCTTTCCCTTCTCTTTTTCGTTCCATGATGAAATAACAGAATGCAATTGATGAGCTATTACTTACTTCGTTCTGAAGAGACTCAGTCAAATCGAAATAGCAGCTGTATACGAATAGTAAGTATTTTATGATTTGATGAAGTGCTCAAAGTGGATTTTGGACATCAAAAATAATATTTGGCATTATTACGTGACCAGGTGACCGACCAGACTATCAGACGTCATTACACATCGCTAGTCACAATGCACTTTGCATTGTTTTAGCCTTCAAAACACGCCACCCTGCTTGCTAGGTGATAAGCCAACATTCCCCACTGATGAAAAGGAGGACTGGAGCAATGTTAAATGAAATATTTAACGCAAGAACATAATGAGTGGCCTGGGAATTGAAACCACTATCTAGCGATTGTGTGTGTAACACCCAAAAACCAGGCCACGCTTCACGATTTTGCATTATATGGAATTAAAATACAAATGATTTATTGCAGATTGCCATAGTTCTCATAGAATGAAACATATGGCCAACTGTAGTAAATCATTTTAAACTCACTACATTATACATGTGTTTGTAAATATCTAAAAACTCACCAAAGTCGTCGTGTAAAGTGAAATTTGGCCATGTCGGCATGGTGTTGTATTCGGGTCCGTTCAGCCGTACGACTTACAGTCTTGTCTTTCCACCTTATATAACTGGTATACAAGCATCTTCTTTTCACTGAACATGTAAGTTTGTTTAGTTGGACTCTGAGTTGGTTTTCCCGGCTGACGTAGCACCACCAAACTTCAAATGACCTAATTTTTTAACAGAAAACAGAAAGTTATTGACAGTGTTGATTTTCTTGGATTAAGGTAAGGGGGGGGGGGGTTCTTTATTTCATAAAATTTGCCATAAGGCAAGAAGCAGTGCGGCTTGGACAATAACACAAATGAAATGAATGATGATCAAAATGATGGTATTGATGAGAGAAGCAATTGACGCCTGCCAATCGATGCTTTTCTAAAACATTGTTCTTTTTTTCTTCTTTTATAAACAATGAGGCTATAAACCTCTTACTTTAGTTCACAAGGTCCTTTCAAATGAGGCACTAAGCCTCTTACGTTTTACACAGATGGACTTTACGTCCTTACAAAAATGAGGCACTAAACCTCTTACCTTTTTTACAACTCAGGACTTTCATGCTTGGTTAGGCACATTGCCTCATTCAAGCACCTGGATGGTGCCAAATCATTGTTTCTTAACAGAAAGTCAACCCTGATTGAGAAAGCCTATGGGCAGCTAGAAAACCTTTGAACCCAGGTCTACCCAATCAGGATGGCCTGGTGTTAAGCAACAACAATAATAACAATTATGATTTCATGCACCCACTAAATATTTGCCCCTGATGAAGTGAAATCACACTGAAACTTTGAGTCTGGTAGTCTGCTAACTCAGCTCAATCTATTTTTATCTGCAAGTCCATAGAGACAAAATTTTTTCTCCAAGGAAAAACCCTTCAATGAATGCTTTCATGTTCTAGTGCAGTGGTTCCCAAACTTTTTCAGGCTTCCGCCCCCTTGGTTCTAAGGCCACATTCCTAGTGCCTCCAACACCTCTACCACTCACCATCACAGACATAGACCTATTTCTGGAGCAAATTCAAAACAACAGTATTTCACAGTATTTCCACCAACCACTTTGGGAACCAGTGTTCTAGCATACAGACGTGTGTTAAAAATAAATGAACACATCTTTATTTCGATTCTTGCTGACAAAGCACTGGTGACTAGCAGTCCACTAACATCATTTGGAGCTCGGTTCGATATGTCTTCACACACAAAGTCTATGTAGAAAGAAATTTTCTCTCCAATGCAAACACAAAATCCCCCAGCAAATGCCTTTCAGGTTATAGCGAATAGGAGCACGTTAAAAATAAAAACATACATCATTATATGGATTAAAGATGATTTAAAAGGTTAATTGAAGATACAAGTTGTTCGTAATTACAAACCTTAATTTCAAATGTTGGCAGAACCATTTTCTACTTATCTGAGAATTTCTCCAAGATGTCCTCCAATAATTGAATGACGCTTTCATCTGTCTTTTTTGTCGTACAGCTTCAAAATTATTGAAATTTTTTCTTCGTAGCAGTGAATCTATAAAAAAAAATCCCAAACAAAATTTACTTTACTTATATGCAACTACATCCTTTGTATTCCCATCTTATTCTCCAAGAACAAATTGCCAGGTTATTTCTGATTATAACGGCATTGGGTAGAGACTGCAATACAAGTCGTCGTCAACTTACGACCTATTCAACTTATGACCAAACAACTTTATGACGATTGGCGTGCCAGCTCCCGGCAGCAATAATAAATAGCCCAGTTGAAATCTAATGGGTTTAATTTCCATCTACGGATGAAGTCAGCTAACAAATGCTTCCTCTAGGTTTGGTTATCGATCACGACTGTTGGATGACTATCCTGTCGCAAAGACATTGAGACAAATTTGTATTTGTTTATAAGACAACTGTTTGAGTGTCCAAAATTTTTGACTAACGCCAGTGTAATAGTATAAATACAGAATGCTGTGTGTGACTTTTACTAAGAATGTACCTTAAGAATGTAAAAATATAAAACAAAGCTATGTAGGCCTATAGGCCGACTTACGACCAAATCGACTTACAACCAGTCAGTCAGAACCAATTGTGCTTGTAAGTCGACAATGACCTGTATATGTTTCAAACAAACTCCTCTGGCTAAAAACCAAACACATCCCTTTTTAAATCAAGCAATGGATGACTCAGTTTGGTTGTTCTTTGGAACCTTCTTCATATTGATGTTTTGGGTTGCCTTATTCATACTGAGAGGTTACAGCTCCGGTTCTACTGATCTGTGATTAGAAATGGCACTGGAAAGAATCGCAAAACGGATTGTTTAAGCTGAGACAACTGGCAGGAGAGGCAGAGCTAAAACAAGAACGAGATGGTTGGATAACATCCATAATCTCAGTTAGTCGTGCTTGGGAATTCAGCCAGAAAAATCAAGTGTTGGTTTCTTCTGATATGACCTTACGAATGAGGTGCCTGCGAACTCTATACCCAGAGCCTTTCCAGAAATAGTTGGTGGAGAAAATGGAGAGATGTACAGGGTGCCCATAAATTACCATTACAATTTGAAAAATTCAGAAGAAGAAAAAAAGGGATAATTCAGCAGAGTCTATTGGAAAACAGGCAAATTAATAAGGTTTTATTAAGCAGCATTGCTAATTGACAGGTAGCGGTCTTGTTCATGGCACCCCCTCCTCCTGGTTCAAAGGCTTGTACCACCAAACAGCTGGTCGGCTCTGGCTGCTGGGACTGAAACTAACACGACGCTGTTGGAAGGCAAGTTTAGAGAATGTGCGGGATAAGATTACGTACCCTTCCCCTCTATTGGTCAATTGAAGTTTAGACAGTGTCACATAACAACTAGCTGGTGCTGGCTGCTGGAGCTTAGCAGCGAGTGTTTAATGGGAAATTTGGCAGGATAGTCAGATGCCCGCTGACACTTGTTGACACTGCATCAAAGAAACCAACGAAAAGAAGAAATGCACTCAACACCAGAGCTGAAGACACCTCCGAAAGAAGGGGCCCCGCCACGTCAAAACGGTAGAGGAGTAGGGGCCGAAACCGGACGTGGTTCCTCCTGATGATGTCTTTAGTCACTGGATCCTATAAAGGAGCTGTTGAGGTAGCAAACCATGAAACGCGGTTGGAATTCCTCCATCAGAAGCCTCCCATGCGGGCTTCATTGGTTGCATGTAGCCCACTGAGTTAACCCTGTTTTTTTCTGAATTTTTCAAATTGTAAACGTAATTTCTGGATAACCTGTACAACCAGACATCGACGAAAAGAGGTACCAGACTGAAATAATTACTGGATGGGGTGTGATGTGATCAACACTAAAACCATAGAGAAACTGCTACAGCATGGCCGCCACAGTCCAATGACTAAAACCAATAAAAGAGAAAAAGAACAACATACCTTTACTCCATTTTTTCCAGGCATTAAATATTTTGGCAGTCCAGTTGTTCTGATAGGTTCTGTCGGCTGTGTTGTTTAGAAGAGCAGTCTTCCACTGATTCAGAATGGTAAACTGTATTCTCCGATTCTTCCACGATGTAAAAATCCACAGCTGCTGCTGGAGTTCTTCCAATGCTGCAAAATGCTTCTTCCACTGAGCAAAACAGCTTCTGACCTGAACAGAAACACGAGGGAAACAAGAATGGAAATTTAATTAGAGGAATCTTTTAAATTAGGTTCTTTAAGGGCACAGGAGTGGGTGTGTACAGGGCACAGGAGTGGGTGTGTACAGGGCACAGGAGTGGGTGTGTGCAGGGCGCAGGCATCATGATCATAAGATTGTGGTTTCGATTCCTGGACCGGGCGACGCGTTGTGTTCTTGAGCAAAACACTTCATTTCACGTTGCTCCAGTCAACTCTGCTGGCTAAAATGAGTGATGCTGTGATGGACTGGCATCCCGTCCATCTGGGGAACACATACACCATAGAAACCGGGAAACCAGGCCCATGAGGCTGGCTAGGATTTAAAAGGACGCATTTATTTAGAATGCCTTTATGGCAAATATTTATGAAATAAAGAAGCTTGCTTCCCAACCACATGGTTCTGGGTTCAGTTCCACTTCGTGACACCTTGAGCAAGTATCTTCTACTATAGTCAGGAAATGACCAAAGCCTTGTGAGTTATTTGGTAAATAGAAACTGAAAGAAGCCCATTGTGTGTATGTGTGTGTGTGTCTCCTCACCGCTTTACAACTGGTGCTGGTGTATTTACATCCTTATAACTTAGCAGTCAGGCAAAGGGGATCTAATAGAATAAGTACCAGGCTTAAAAGAAAGCAAAGAAGTCCTGGTGTTGATTCATTCGAGGTGGTGCTCCAGCATGGTTACAGTCTAATGATTGGAATGAGTAAAAAGATAAAAGATAATAGCAGACCAGGCAAAATGCCACCTCCCTCAATACTGCACCCCCACCCATCCCCCCACTCACACACACTCTGTGAAGGGATCTGGTCTGGTCATGCGTGTTACTTGGTGACCCTACTGGTGTTGGCGTTATGAAAGAGGGCACCAAGTCCACTCTATAAAGTGGCTGGCATTAGGAAGAGCATCCAGTCTGTAGAAACATGGCCGAAGCAGACAATGGAGATCGACAAAGAAGCCCTTAGGAGAGTCGGGTCTTGTCAACTCACCCAACCCATGCCAGCATAGAAAACAGACGTTGAGCACTGATGATTAATGATGGCAATGATGATGGTGACGATGATGGTGATGATGGCCATGACAACGACAACAATGATGGTAATGGTAGGGGTAGGTGATGGTGGTGGTGATCATAATAGTGATGATGATGATGCGGATGATGATAATGAAATCGATGAAAATGATGACGATGGTGATGACGACAACTGTAATGATGACAATAATAATGACGATGACAATGATGATGATGATGATGAAAACGACGATAATGACAATGATAAAGACGATGATGATGATGTTCATGATGATGGTGGTGATGATGGTGAAGGAGTGGTTAGTGTTGATGTTGTTGGTGGTGGTGGTGGTGATGGTGGTGATGAAGGTGTTGGTATTGCTGATGGTGGTAGTGGTGGTGGTGGTGGTGGTGGTGGTTTCTGATGGTGGTAATAATACCAATGACGATGATGATGATGATGGCAACTCGTCCCCAGTGACACAAGGTGGTTGTTGCGTTGGGGGTGCTGGCACACCCAGTGCCACCAAATTTCAATCCGGGGTACAACAAAACTTTCCCATTAAGACTTGTAATTAAATTAACGAGCAAGGTTAATTATTCATAATGAATTTGCTATTTCCGATGGGTGTGCAAACCCAAACCTAGCACACCCGGAATATACATATACCCCTGTTGTCATCACAATACCAAAAGGTCACTCTTTTTTACCTTCCTTTTCAGTAAGACAGACTTCAACATCTCGCCACGTGTTCTTTGAGCTTTTCGCCGCCAATATCTCACAATCACCACCACCTTCCTTTCAACCAGTTCCATGTAATTATTCCGGTCTTCACATCTCTTTACAAATCTCTGCTTCCACACAAAGAATATTCTGGACGTCTACAAAACAGAGAATTTAGCTCTTCAATACATTACCAATTCCAGTGTTTAAATATGTGTGCATGTGTGTGTGTATGCATATATATATATATTTGCATATATGTACACATACACACACACAAACACACATGTGAGAGTGTGTGCATATACATATATATATATATATATATATATATATATATTATGTGTGTGGGGAATTGAACTCACAACCTTACGCTCATGAGCTGAATGCCCTAGCCACTAAGCCACGCACCTTCACTATATATAGATATATAAAACTTACTTGGAAGAGGATGCGTGGCGTTCAATCACATAATATAAATAATGTATATATATACATGCATATATACATACGTGTATGTACATACTTACATTTATACATATATATATATATATACATATATATATATATATATATATATATATATATATATATATATATATATATATATAAGCAAATAATAAATGAGTATATGCATATATACGTACAGGTGTGTGCATACCTACGTCTACCTGTATATATAGGTGCATATCTGAGTACAGGACATTGCAAACAAAACGTAGACAAGAAATAATAACCAGAGTACAGAAAATACACAAGCCACATAGAGAACATTTTCCTTCATCAGCTACCCCCGTTTTTAACAACTGCGTTTCGAAGAGTTGGGCAGGACGCATCGTTAAAACGGCTCTTCCCATGGACCGCAAATTAAATTTGTATACACAAATTAAACCTGTGCCATGGAGGAATGTAGTGGCGGACAAAAAACAAGACAGGAAAACAAACGGAAAAGGCCATGTGGCCAGACGTGAAAAATTATGTGTATATATATATATATATATATATATATATATATATATATACGCATATGTGGGCACAGGATGTCATGAAACGTGTACAACAAAAAACTACGAAGAACGAGTACATGGAACATGAACTATTCTTTCGAACAACGAAAGACACAAATGGAAAACAAAACAAACAACATAAAGAACGACCCTCCCCATCAGTTGTTGACTGTTTTTCTAGTCCCGTATTTCCAGCATTTAACAATAATATACGCTTTCGATAAAACAGTTGCTCCCGCAAAGCAAATTAAATAAAATTTGGGGTTTTGCGGGGGATCAAAATAGGTAACACTGCCTGACTGGCCTTCGTAGGATTTTCGAGCGAGATCGTTGCCAGTGCCCCTGGACTGGCTCTTGTGCGGGTGGCACATAAAATACACCATTTTGAGCGTGGCTGTTGCCAGTACTGCCTGACTGGCCTTCGTGCAGGTGACACGTAAAAGCACCCACTACACTCTCGGAGTAGTTGGCGTTAGGAAGGGCATCCATCTATAGAAACTCTGCCAAATCAGATTGGAGCCTGGTGTAGCCACCTGGTCCACCAGTCCTCAGTCAAATCGTCCAACCCATGCTAGCATGGAAAGCGGACGTTAAACGATGATGATGAAACAGGACAGTGAAAACAAACAAGAAATAATTTATTCTCAAACACAGAATAATGCTATTTTTTCTATACTTCTCATATTATTATTATTATTATTATTATTATCATTATCATTATTATTATTATTATTATTATTATCATTATTAATGGTGTTGTTGTTATATTGTTATTCAATTTTTCCCAATGTGTACTCACTGTATAGATTTTGTGATGAGAGATGAGTTGACATGCTCTGTTCTTCAGATCCACTTGCCTGCTGCTCTGTCTGTGCCAACATTTTGTGGCTCTGGAAAGAAATAGTGAAATGAATTAATAAATACAAAAGATAACCTGGTATATTATTGGGAAAATGGTGGTGAGTTGGCGGAACCGTTAGAGTGCTGGGGAAAACGCTTTGCAGTGTTTCTTCTGATGCATAGCATTCTAAGTTCAAATTCCAAAACTCTTTTACTCTCTACTCTTTTACTTGTTTCAGTCATTTGACTGAGGCCATGCTGGAGCACCGCCTTTAGTCGAGCAAATTGACCCCAGGACTTATTCATTGTAACCCAGTACTTATTCTATCGGTCTCTCTTTTACCGAACCGCTAAGTTACGGGGATGTAAACACAATAGCATCGGTTGTCAAGTGATGTTCGGGGGGACAAACGCACACACACACACACATATATGACGGGCTTCTTTCAGTTTCCGTCTACCAAATCCATTCACAAGGCTTTGGTTGGCCCGAGGCTATAGTAGAAGACACTTGCCCAAAGTGCCATGTGGTTGGTAAGCAAGCTACTTACCACACAGCCACTCCTTCACCTATTAAGTTAACAGATAACTTTACTTTTTTATCTCTTCCAGGGTCGATGAAATTAAGTATCAGTCAAGGACTGGGGTTGAGGAGCTCACCTTAACCCCTTCCCCCAGTTACTGGCCTTGAACCCAAAAAATTACAAAAGAATTATTATTATTATTATTATTATTATTATTATTATTATTATTATTATTATTACCAAAATTAAAAGAAGAGTGCCATTGTTATCTAGTGAACGATATTTCGACATCTTGTGTGTCTTCAACGGGTTCAAAAAATATATTTGTCAAATTACTGCATTTTGGTTAATATAGAAAGGATTGAGGTAACTCCTCCTGAAGATATAGAGTCAAAATCTCACGTGTATAAAATACACAGAATTTTGCTTAGATTCACTTCAGATTGTCACACACAGAGATCGCAGTGGTAGGTCATGCCTCAATATACAAAAAGGCATAGTTAGTCTGTTTTATTATAATTGCTCTATCATTACTTCATTGTATCATTAATTTCTAAACCTGTTAGAATACAGTAAAATTCTTGTATCATTGATCCCTTCATGGAACCATTGATAACTTATCGACCCCCATCATATAAATATCTAAATTAAAATTAAAAAGTAGAATTAATAAAATATTTCTTGATTTAAAAACAATAATTCCTTCGCTCTTTTGTGTCATTTTTTTTTTTAAATAAAGAGATATTTAAGGAAAATACTTAATGAAAATAGTAAAGAATATTAGGAATTCAATTATATTATGTTGATATAGTCGAAATATCGATCCCTTGGAATATCCACATAGACAACCCCTAAAACAAATATTAAGCACACTCGAAAATAACCTTTGAATTTCATTGATGTAGGCCATAAAAATGTTCCGCTACT
>NC_142953.1:22663639-22681139 GCF_046866305.1 Octopus bimaculoides | reverse complement strand
TCATTATCTTGAAGAGGATGGAGAAATTGCTGTAGCATTGCCCATGGAATCCAAACGCTATGTCTGCTGTAGAATGTACAGCTGTGCTAACCAGTACACCAAGGTAACATTACAGCTTTGACCGTCCCAATTAAGAGATTTAAACTAAGTAGTTAAAAGCTCAGAAGGTAAAAATAGACAAATTGCTGCTAAGCATTTTGTCCACGTGCTAACGATTCTGACAGCTTCCTGCCTTTATGACAATAATAATATACCCAAGGCACACAGAGCTGCGCTTGGTAGTGCAGTGAAAGCATGCAATAAAAATAAGACTACTGAATAATAATAACAACAACAACAACAACAATAATGCAAAGATCCTGTGGGATTTTATGATTCAGTGCAACTATGAGATAGAGAAAAGGAAGCCAGACATAGTGTTAATTGAGAAAGAAAGCAAATGATGCTGCATTATAGATATAGCATGCCCAGCTGACAACAAGGTATGCGATAAGGAAGAAAGAAAAGTCGATAGATATGGCAGGTTAGCTTGGGAGGTAAAGCAGTTGTGGTTGATGAAAAAGGTGGTAATGGTACCAATAATTGTTGGAGCCCTGGGAACAGTGAGTAAAAATCTCGAGAAGTACATGGAACAAATAGGGGCAGCAATAAGGGTGGCACACTTGCAGAAAACAGCACAGCTTGGAACCGCTCGAATACTCCGGAAGGTTCTCGAAAAATAATGGGGTATTACCTTAGTTCACTGGTAGTGAACAGCTGACACCATAATACATCTCCAGCGTTAGAAGCTGTGCAAAGGCAATGATAATAAATAAATAAATGAATGAATAAACATATAAATAGAGTGGAGAATGACTCACCGTCTGCCCACTGGTGCCAGCTTCCAATCACCAGAACCATCAATCGATGCATTCTACAGTGGTTCTTATCTGCGATGACCATTCTTTGCTTTGTCAAGTGGATCCATGTTCGAATTGCCTAGATAATGATGTAGTGGTGATCAGAAAACAAATAGGCGAATAAGAAAAAAAAAAAAAAAATTCAATTGGTGCATGCCCATAGCCGGTGGGGTGGGGGTAGAAGTTTCGGTAGGTTCAGAAAGAAACCCACAACACCTCTTCTACTTCTGCCATAGGTCCATGCCAATATAATCATCATTTCAGATGGGTTGCTCATGTAAAAATATAGTTTGCTGGAATAACATGTTGGGCAGCTGCTAAAAATTAATAATAATAATAATAATAATAATAATAATAATAATAATAATAATAATAATAATAATAATAATAATAATAATAATAATGATAATAATAATGATAATAATAATAATAATAATAATAAATGCCTGGATGCAGTACCAGGCAGTGGCTCTCATGGCCTCTGATCTTAATTGATTGGAAATGTTATCATGTACATTGTTTTGTCTTGGTATAAAAGATGGGCTACAGCAAATATTCTGCTCAATACCACAGATTTGCTTGTCAGTTGTTTGACCTTAACCAGTTGAGCATTCCCCTTAGTGGCTGACGATATGTGCATCTCTGACCATGAGCATAAGTAGTGGGGGAGCATCATAGCCATGTGTTGAGAGGAGTTCTTTGGGGTTTGAATAATTCACCTTTGGAAACATGGGTGTTTTGCTCAACATCCTTAAACAAACCTTATTCAGGGACCTTTTGAGTGGAATGGGCTACTCGACCTGAAGAAAATTCTAACTGGGCCCCACCTGTGAGGTCATGCGCTGTTTATCTTGATATGAGATCACCATATCGCACACATATGGTTGTGATGCATGTGCCTGGTGTACTCTTATTAGACGGGTAGTCATGATGGAGATACTGGGCACTGTATATTTGTACCCCAGTGTCACTTTGTTGCCATGCACTGCTCTCTCACTCAATAATAATAATAATAATAATAATAATAATAATAATAATAATAATAATTATAATGATAATGATAATGATTATGATGATCTACCCACCAGTGTTTGGATTCTTCTTTTCTTAAACTTCTCACATCTTTGCATCATATCCCGGCGATGCTTGCACCATTTCTTCCATTGATGTAGGTACCTTTGAAAATAATTATATACATGCATATATATATATATATTATAAATATAAGATGTACATACTTAAATCAATCATTTGTATTATATATATATATATATATATATATATATATATATATATATATATATATATATATGCATATGTGGGCACAGGACGTCACGAAACGTGTACAACAAAAAATACGAACTATGAGTACATGGAATATGAACTATTTTTTCAAACAAAGAAAAACACAAATGGAAAACAAGACAAACAACATAAAGAACGACCCTTCATCAGTTGTTGGCTGTTTTTCTACTCTCATATTTCGAGCATTATATATAGCAGAAATACATAAATTACACATATTGTTCGTAATTTAAATGTACTCGAATGCTGTTTTAATGGTATAAGATGTTTTAATATAATTACGCCTTTAAAATAATCAACTGTACTACCCATATTATCGAGAGAGCACACACATACATACACAAACATAAACATGCATATACACACATATGTGCTATCACAAATATCTGAAACCACAAAACGATACCTACGTTGACATCAATTGGTTCCTGTAGAACTGTTTATAGTGTTTATTGACCATAAAAGATTGCTGCCAAATTTTCATGACAATGCCAAGAGTCTTCTTATTTACCATATCTGTGAGCTGTTGTTCGATTGGCTGAAGTCGTTTCTCTTGGAGCGTGTAGTACTCCAGCATGGCAGCCACATTGTTCCAGTAGTGTTTCTTCTTGGTCTGAAAGTTTATGGAAAGCGGACGTTAAACGACGATGATGATGATGATGATGTGTGTGTGTGTGTATGCATATAGATATGTGTATACATATAAATAAATAAGCATCCAATGGGACAGCATAGCTATATTAAATCTATATATATGATTTGACAGTTATGAGTGGTATACAATGGAAATAATGAAAATAAATTATGGTGTATATTAAAAAGAAATTGTTTTTAAAAATTCCTAGAATAAGAAATACAAGTAGTTAGTATAATTTTATATAAGATGCTTGAAATTGAAATGACAAAAAAATTTAGTGTTGTGAGGGAGTAATTATTAGGATAATATAATGGGGGAAAAAAGATTTATTATTAGTTAAAAAGCATTATATTCGTTTGTGTAAAATAAGTCTATGAGGAAGGACTAGAAAAAAGAAGAAACGTTGTTAATGTTACAGAATCGAGAAAGAAAATACTTATTGTGGTTAAAAATATTGAGAGAGGGGAACGGTGATAAAAGAGTATTTTTGAGAAGTTGAATGAGATAACAACGCAGGGGAGATAATGCTAAGGTAAATTCGTAAGAAAGGTTTTTCAAAGAAATACACATTTCTATATTTTAATGTTAACCATGCTAGTTATTAAAATATTACAATATGAATTGAGAATCTAGTTATGGATGAAAGGAGGTAGAAAACCTTAGTGATATTTTATATTGGGTTGGTGCATAATTATTGCGGCTTTTTTTCAACAAATTTTAGTCAACAAAAACAATAACATGTAACAAAAACATCTTTAAATGATTATCCCGGAGCATATTCACCATCTACTTCAATTACTGCTTCCTATTTGCTTGGCAGACGGTCAGACTGTCATTTAAAGATGGTTTTGTTCAATGTTGTTATTGGTTTTGTTGAATAAAATTTATTGAAAAAAAGAAGCACCAACCCAATATAACTGTAGACATTTGTGCTTGTGTGTATGTTATTTAACTGTTTATAAATATGTATATATTATACATCTGTAGTTATAGATGTGTGTGTGTGTGTGTGTATGTTATATATTGGGTTGGTGCATAATTACTATAGGTTTTTTTTTCAACAAATTTTATTCAACAAAAACAATAACAACATGTAACAAAAACATCTTTAAATGATTATCCAGGAGCATATTCACCATCTACTTCAATTACTGCTTCCCATTTGCTTGGCAGACGGTCAGACTGTCGTTTAAAGATGTTTTTGTTAAATATTGTTATTGTTTTTGTTGAATAAAATTTGTTGAAAAAACGCCACAATAATTATGCACCAACCCAATATATAATTTTTTAACTTATATAATGTAGTGGATGTAAGAAAAAGTGCTTTTATTATTTTGGAGTGATAGGTGCAAAACAAAATAAGTATAATAAAGATACTACGAGAAGTAATTCATAGATATAAATCACCAATATAAGAGAAGAATATTATTTCAAAATATATTTTGCATACTGATGCATTTAAAAGGAACAGAAACTATGAAATAAGATTAAAGGATATGTGCATATATCCTGGTGGACCCCCATAGCCATTCGATGTATATTAACTAGTTTTATAGAAACTTCTTTCAAAATCTTTTTTTTTTCTCATGCATTAAGTTGTTTAGGTTGAACTATGTAAAACATCAGCTATTTTAGCTATTTTAGCTATTTCTTGCAATACATACCAATATATACATCTAATGCAAGATTTTTTCAGGACCTCTTAAAATAGTATTGTGGGTAGTCAATTTGCTATTTTGCTGCATGGACTCCGAAAAATCTTATATGGACCCTCAGGCGCCATGTGAACCCTAGTTAAGAAGCAATGCTTTAAACCAATGTGACCTAGTGGTTGACAAAAATGAGATGGTTGGATAATGTTCATAGTCTCAGATGGTCATGCTTCGGAATCTAGTCACAAAATCTAATGACAGTTCTTCCTTCTTATAGGATCCTATGTAGGAGATGCCTGAGGACTCTGCACCCACAACCTTCCCAGGGATAATAAAGTGGAGAAGATAGGTGGGTCGAAACGTGGAGTAGATGGACAGGGACATAGTGGAGGTGAAATGGCCCAGTGGTTAGGGCAGCGGACTCGCGGTCATAGGATCGCGGTTTCGATTCCCAGACAGGGCGTTGTGAGTGTTTATTGAGCAAAAACACCTAAAGCTCCACAAGGCTCCGGCAGGGGATGGTGGCGAACCCTGCTGTACTCTTTCACCACAACTTTCTCTCACTCTTACTTCCTGTTTCTGTTGTGCCTGTAATTCAAAGGGTCAGCCTTGTCACACTGTGTCACGCTGAATATCCCCGAGAACTACGTTAAGGGTACACGTGTCTGTGGAGTGCTCAGCCACTTGCACGTTAATCTCACGTGATCGGATCAACTGGAACAGTCGACGTCGTAAGCGACGGAGTGCCAATAGAACTGACTGACTGGACAGGGACAACTGACGAAGGGGTATACTCTTTATGTTGCATGTCTCGTTTCTCTGTTTGATTTTTTTCGTTGCTCGAAAAAAGTTCGTTTTCTGTTTTCGTTTTTTGTTTCTCATTGTGTTTAACGTTTAAAAAAATTTTTTTTGATGTCCTGTACCCATATATGCATGTTTGTATACATATAGATGTAGGTATGTACATATATGTATGGATATATGCATATATCTATATATTTATATTAGTATTAGATACACCTGTATCTGTTAGTCGGCCATCGGTCTGAGAAACTAATAGAACATTAGTTTCTATTCTGTCACCAATGTTTACTTATGAAATACTCTCCAATCAATGACCCAATTATCTATAGTAATTATAAATTAATATCCACAAGGAAGTAGGGCTAATTAATGTGGGCGGAGGGAATCATGGATGGAACCGAATGAAATTAGTAAATGTATTGTGACATCATTTATGAAAGACCTGAGCGGCGTTAAGAAACAAGGGAAGTGACTCTTAAGGAAAGTGGTTGTTATACAGAGTTACTTCCCATGTAGTGTGTTTTTTGTTTTGGTCCAAACATCCTGAATATATACGTATGTACGCGGGTGTATAGTATAAGAATGTAAGCATAGACACACATACACACGGGAATTCACTTCTTTCCCTCTCTTTATATGTGTGCGTATGTATAATATATGTGCACATACAAATATACAACAAACATATATATACACGAACAACTGTATTGAGACATCTGCATACACGATTCAACATACACTTAGAAATATACACAAGACAGTATATATACATAAATATAAGCATATACGACCTCTCGTACTTTAAGACATATCTGAAGGCAGGTAAGTGTTATGACACGTCTGAAGTTTTAAACGCTATTTATGACATGCCTCAACATAGATAATAGTTAAGACGTGCTTCATGATTTAAAATACTTAAGGTTCGTCTCATAGTAGTGTTTTGGACACTTCTGAAGCTCAGTAATAACCATGACTTGTCTGAAGGTACAGAATAGTTAAGACTTCTCTGAAGGACAAGAATGGTTAAGATTTATGTGAAGGTACATAATTCTTAAAACATATCTGAAGAAAGGTCATAGAAGTTTTTTATGGTTATGATGTGACTCAAATAGATAATAGTTAAGATACATCTGAAGGTTCATAATGTTTGAGATACTTCTCAAAGCTGATAATGGCTTAGATATATTAGTTTCAAATTTTGGAACCAGGCCAGCAATTTCTGGGGAGGGATAAGTGGATTATATTGACCTTAGTGCTCAACTGGTACTTATTTTATCGACCCTGGAAGAATTAAAGGCAAAGCTGACTTGGGCAGAATTTTGAACTCAGTGGCATTCCGTCAGTTACAACGACGAGGGTCCCAGCTGATCCAATCAACGGAACAGCCTGCTCATGAAATTTAACGTGTAGGTGGTTGAGCACTCCACAGACACGTGTACCTTTAATGTAATTCTCAGGGAGATTCAGCATGACAGAGTGTGACAAGACTGGCTCTTCGAAATACAGGCACAACAGAAACAGGAAGAAGGTGTGAGAGAAAGTTGTGGTGAAAGAGTACAGCAGGGGTCACCACTATCCCCTGCCGGAGCCTCGTGGAACTTTAGGTGTTTTCTGGGTAACTGAGAACACAATGGCGGTGGTGGGGCAGGGTTCTGATGAAGCAAGGCATGGACGGTTTCATGTTTGTCTCAATATCAGATAATGACTGTCTCTATCACCACCACTAACATCTTTTAATATAAAACACTCACAACACCCGCGTCTGGGAATCAAAACCATGAGTCTGCTACGCTAACCACTGGGCCATTGCGACTCCACTAAACTCAGTACATGAGGATGGATGAAATGCCAGTAAACGTTTTACCCAGCATCATAACAATTCAGCCATTGCACTGACTTAAATAATCCTTTCTACTAAAGGCACAAGACGCAAAATTTGTGGGGAACGGGTAAGTCAATCACATCGACCCCAGGACTTGACTTGTACTTAATTTATTGACCCCAGAAAGATAAAAGATAAAGTCGACTTGGGCAGAATTTGAACTCAGAACGTGAAGACAAACAAAATTCCACAACACAATTTGCCCGCCATGATACCAGTTCTGCCTGAAATAATCGCTAAGGTATATTAAGATATAAACTCACTGCCTTAAATAATACTCATTTACTTGTTTCAGTCATTTCACTGTGGCCATGCTGGAGCACCGCCTTTAGTCGAGCAAATCAACCCCAGGACTTATTCTTTGTAAGCCTAGTACTTATTCTATCGGATCTCTTTTGCCGAACCACTAAGTTACGGGGACATAAACACACCAGCATCGGTTGTCAAGCAATGTTTGGGGTACAAACACAGACACACAAACATATACACACACATACATACATATATATATATATATATATATATATATATATATATATATATATATATATATATATACAAGAATAAGGGCAGGGAATCGTCAATTAATAATAGAATTAACAATTAACAATTTTGCCAAGTAGTTCAGTATGAAAAAACCTTTATCGGTAAAACCATTTATCATCATAAATATACAGGGATTAACATTGAGTTGCTTCTCCAACATACTGAAAATTTAGAAATAGCAGTCAAAGAACTACTGATTCTAAACTACAAATTTTTTCTCTAAATGGATGGCGATATTTATGGCACACATAGAACAAAAAACCGGAGGGGAAAGCATAAACAAAACAAAACTAAAGACTTCTTTTGTTTATGCTTTCCCCTCCGGTTTTTTGTTCTATGTGTGCCATAAATATCGCCATCCGTTTAGAGAAAAATTTGTAGTTTAGAATCAGTAGTTCTTTGACTGCTATTTCTAAATTTTCAGTATGTTGGAGAAGCAACTCAATGGTAATCCCTGTATATTTATGATGATATATATATATATATACATATATATATATACATATATACGACTGGCTTCTTTCAGTTTCCGTTTACCAAATCCACTCATAAGGCTTTGGTCGGCCCGAGGCTATAGTAGAAGACACTTGCCCAAGGCGCCATGCAGTGAGACTGAACCCAGAACCATGTGGTTGGTAAGCAAGCTACTTACCACACAGCCACTCCTAATGTCTAAGATATATCAAAAGATGTTAGTGGTGGTGATAGAGACAGTCATTATCTGATATTGAGACAAACATCAAACCGTCCACGCCTTGGTTCATCAGAACCCTGCCCCACCACTGCCATTGTGTTCTCAGTTACCCAGTTTGTGTACACGTGTCTGTGTGTGTGTGTGTGTGTGTGTGTGTAACTGTATGTGTGTGTGAGTGTATGTATTACGTGAATGTGATTGTGTGTTGTGTGTATGTGACTGTACAAGTTGTGTGTGTTTGAGGATAGTGTGTGTATATGTGTGTATAGCTGTGTGTGTGTGTATTAGTGTATGTGTTGTGTGTATGTGATTGTGTGTATATGTGTTGTGTATGTGACTGTACAAGTCTGTGTGTTTGAGGAAATGTGTGTGTCTGTGTTTGTGTGTGTGTTTGAGGAATTGTGTGTGTGTATGTGTGTATAGCTGTGTGTGTATGTGTTGTGTATATGTGATTGTATGTATGTGTATTGCGTGTATATGACTGTACAAGTTTGTGTGTTTGAGGAAGTGTGTGTGTGTGTGTGTGTCTGAGTCTATGTGAGTGTGTGTGTGTGTGTGCACATGATTATGCACGTGTGAAGAACCTGTGTGTGAGTGTGGAGGTGAGGGGTGAATGTGAGTGCATATATGTGTGTATGTGTGTGCGTGTATGTGGTACATGTGTGTGTGTGTGCCAGCGTATGTGTGTATGTATATTTGGGGTGCACATGTGAATGCATGCACATATGTGGGTGAGTGTGTATGTATATATATATATATATAAGCATGAGGGAGTGTCTGTATATGCGACTGTGCATGCGTCAGTATGTGTATGTGTGTGCAAGTGTGTACATGTGCGTGTGTGTGGGGGGTGTAGGTGAGTGTGGGTGTGTAGCTGTGTATGTGTGTGCGCGTGTGTGTGTGTGTGTGTGTGTGCCTTATCATACAAAACAGATAACATTTTCGTTATTAGCACACTCCAGGTCGTTATGTCTCAATAACAATAACCAGTACATGTGTACCTTTAGTAAAGGGGAGGACGACCACGCGACGTATTTCAACACAGACATGAGGCACAATGGCTGTTGGAGTTTTTATTGTTGGTATGTTAATGATGGCGGTGGTCATGACGACAATCACTACGACTGATGATGATGATGATATTTTCATTATTCACCCTATAATCAACCCCACCTCCTAGACCCCCAATCCACCCCCACCCCCTGCATTGCACTGACTAGTTAAACTTAAGATCAAAATCATTTCCACCCCACACTGGAGTGAGGAGTAAAGACCCCCTTCGGTCACGAATGACCATGGGATTGAACTTAGAAAGTTCCCCTCCAAGGCACAAGTCCGGGCAAGGTTGTTTATGGAAGACCGACAGTCACCCATGCATACCAGCCTCTCTTCTCCATGCCACCGATGTTATCCAAGGGAAAGGCAAAGGCTGATGTAGCTTTGCACCAGAGACGTCACAGCTCATTTCTACGGCTGACTGAACTGGAGAATTGTGAAATAAAGTGTCATGCTCAAGAACACATCACACAGCCTGGTCCGGGAATCAAACTCTCAACCTCATTATTGTGAGCCCGACACTCTAACTTCTGAGCCATGTGCCTTCACAATCTCCACACTATCCCATCGTTTTATCAGGCATTGTGTATCTAGGAGTACTCTATCCAATCCGTCCCCACCACTTCTCCTTTCAAGACAGCGCAATGTGACAAATATCACAAGAAGTTTGGCTGCTATTTCTAGCAGGTCAAGCAAGCACTTTGTGACATTCTATCGGCGATTTATCTCCCATGACTGTGTGATGTGTGATGGGTGTTGATGTGGTGATGTTCATTCCCTACATATTCAGGAAGCTTTAATTCGTTGACAGACCCTTCCATGTTCAAGAACTCCTAGCTGCTGCTCTATTTCCATTAATCAAGGCAGTGGATTAACACGACCAGATTAACACTCCTACTAACTGAAATAGTGGATTAATAACCAATTAAAGTTGTGGATTAACAATACAACAAATTCAAGAAAATATTAAATGATCAGGTTCTCCTTTTCCCACTCACCATCTCTCTCTCTCTCTCTCTCTCTCTCTCTCTCTCTCTCTCTCTCTCTCTCTCTCTCTCTCTCTATCTCTCTCTCTCTCTCTCTCTCTCTTTTTCTCTATGTATGCATGTGTGTGTATATATATGTGTAGGTGTGAAAGCATGCGTGTATGTATATATACATACACATATGTACGTATGTGTGTCACTCTTCATTCTTTTGTTCTCCTTCTCTCACATTTCCCTGCCTTCTCTTCTTGCTCACTTTCCCTTCTCTTTTCACTTTACTGTGTCCCTGTCATTTTTTCTCTTGCCCCTCCTTAATTCTTGTCCATCTGCCTCTACATCTCTCTCTTCTCTCCCCACATGACCAGTGTTCAGCCAAACCTGATCTTTCTTTCTTGATTCAGCCGTCGTCCGTGCAACCTTTATATTCCTCCCTGTGCCTGTAAAATCTTGTATCCCTGTGTAAGGCTTTATTTCCACACACACCAGCTTAATTTAATTCGTCCTCAGTCAAAAGACACCTGTTGTTTTGTCCTGTTATTATTCTTACTGTATTTGTGTAACATTCTGTTTTTTTTCCCCGTCCTTTTTTGCATATACATTTGCTGCTTTCTTCCAAAGAATCTAATGCTCTTAGCTTAGTTTTTCCTTGGGGCTGTCCAGATTGGAGCAATCTCAAGTATAACCAGCCGAAATTGCAAAGATAACCTGGAACTCGACTGAGGAAAGAAAACTCCGAATGACATGTCCTTATTTTCTTTGTATTGTCTGTCTGGATGTTTTGTTGTCCCTTTTTTGTATCACCTAACTGTCTGGATGTTTTGAGTTTTTGTCCTGTTTTTGTATTTTGTATATATATATATATATATATATATATATCATCATCATCACCGTCGTTATATATATATATATATATATATATATATATATACACACACACGTATCTTTTCTTTTATCTTTTACTTGTTTCAGTCATTAGACTGCGGCCATGCTGGGGCACAGCGTCGAAGAATCTTTAGTTGAATGAATTGATCTCAATACTTATCATTTTTCTTTTTAAGCCTGATACTTTTTCTATCGTCCCCTTTTGACAAACTGCTAAGTTACTTAGATGTAAAGAAACCATCACAGGTTTTCAAGTGGCGGAAGAGGATAGATAAACAGACACAAAGACACACACATATATACATACATAAACGCACACACACACACACATATATACATACATAAACACACACACACACACATATACATACATAAACACACACACATATACATACATAAACACACACATATACATACATAAACACACACATATATACATACATAAACACACACACACATATATACATAAATAAACACACACACACACACACACACACACATATACATACATAAACAACACACATATTTACATACATAAACACACACACACACACATATATACATAAACACACACACGCATGACGTACTGGTGGCACGTAAAAAGCACCATCGATACATGGCCGATGCCAGTGTCCCCTAACTGGCTCCTATGTTTCCAAAAGAGAGTGGTGTCGTAGTTCAGTGACATCTTCCTGATGTCAAATTACTTAGAAATGTGATAAAATCTGTATAATCTCAATATTGTGTGTGAAACAAATGATCTTTTACTGTGCCACATTTTTTTTTTGTAGTCCGGTACATATATATATACACACATATACATATAGAAATATATATATAAATGAAGATAAATGAAGATATATATGTGTGTGTGTGTGTGTGTATATAAGTACACAGACACCCACCCACACATATATATCTATATGCATACGCACACACATGCACACATACATTCACATATGTATATGATAAAATCATGAAAGTGACCTAAAAAAGTTGAAAAAAAAAACCAATAAAAGTAAGAAAGCTTTCAGTGGTTATTCCTAATTTTAGATAACATTAACCAAAAAAAAGGCAAAACAAAACGCACACACACACACACACACGTACATGCACACGTACACACACATGTACACACACACGTACACACAGGTACATATACATTTACACACACACATATGCACGTACACACAGTTATACACACACACATCTACACACAGGTACATACACATGTACACACACACACGTACACACAGGTACACACATGTAGACACACACACACTTGCATACACACACACATTCATACACAGGTACACACATGCGTACACACACACACATGCATACACAGGTACACACATGTACACACACATACACGCACACACAGGTACACACACACACACGCACACACACACACACACATACACACACACGCAATGATAGAGAAACAGCCAAAATGAAAAGATGCAAGGCAGGAGTCAAGGTTCATTAAACATCTGTTAACAACATAAGCTGAACATTACCTCTGCCACCACCATCGTCACTGTCACCTCCACTGCCACCATCACCACCACCACCACCACAACCACTGCCACCACTATCAACACCAACACCAACACTATTGCCACAGTTGCTACAACCACCACCACTACTACTATCACCCCTCCTCCAGCACCAACACCAACACTACTGCCACAACCACCAACACCACCGCCACTATCACCACCACTGCCACAACCACCAACACCACCGTCACTATCACCACCACTGCCACAACCACCAACACCACTGCCACTATCACCACCACTGCCACAACCACCAACACCACCGCCACTATCACCACCACTGCCACAACCACCAACACCACCGCCACTATCACCACCACTGCCACAACCACCAACACCCCCGCCACTATCACCACCACTGCCACAACCACCAACACCACCGCTGCCACAACCACCAACACCACCGCCACTATCACCACCACTGCCACAACCACCAACACCACCGCCACTATCACCACCACTGCCACAACCACCAACGCCATCTCCACCACCAACACCATTAAAGCCTAACGATCCTTCCCTAATCATTTAGACTCAGAGGAACAGTTTCCCAGTGTCCTTGGCACATAAATTATGCCCCTGGGTAGGATGCTGGACTGTCTCAGCTTCACTCACTTTTTGCCAGTTGAGTGGAGTGGAGCAACGTGAAATGAAGTGTTTTGCTTAAGAGCAGAACACATCGTCCGGTCCAGGAATTGAAACTACAATCTTACGATCATGAGTCCAACACCTCAACCACCAACCCCTTTCCTGTGAAGTCACAAGCCTTTAATTTTGAAATATATCATAAAATGTGAAATACTCCTAACTATGCGTCACAATAATTCATAAACATTTGGTTAATGTTATCAAATTTAATGAGCCTTAAAACACGTCCATAAACATATTCGTATAATCTCTGGTTAATGTTATCAGCTGCTTATAGGCATTCAAAAATAGTCTGTTTTGAATTTATTAAGCAACTTCTGCATAAACATATGCACTCTACGTAAAAAGCTGTCTTTATCAAATTGGTATTTGGAACTTAATACATTCATTATCATCACTATCATCATCTTCATTTAACGTCCATTGTCCATGCTGGCATGGGTTGGACGGTTTGACCAGGGCTTGTAAGCTAAGGGGCTGCACCAGACTCCAGTCTGATTTGGCGTGGTTTCTACAGCTGGATGTCCTTCCTAACAGGAACCACTCCAAGAGTGTAATGGGTGCTTTTATGAGCCACCAGTACAGGTGCCAGTTGCGTGCCACCAGTATCTGCCACGACTACGATTTCACTTGGTCTTCTACTCAAGCACAGCATTATGCCAAAGGTCTCAGTTGTTTGTCAGTGCCTCTGTGAGGCCCAACACTTGAGAGGTGCTTTTCATTAATTTTGAAAATAATGAAAAATTTACTAAATTAACACGGAATTTTGATTGGAGGTTTCAGATTAGATTTAAACAGGAAGTTTATGTCATAAAGCCAAAGGTGGTTTTAAATTGTTTGGTTTCAAAAGGATTTAATTGTAATACAATAAAATGAATACAAACATAAAAAAATGAAGAAGGCAAAAAAAGACAGAAAAAAACTATGGAATACTTACTTTTGTTAACCAAAGAGAAAATATTTGTCTTGGGAAATGGTTGAAGTAGAAACTGGAAGCTCTGGCAAGTAACACAGACTTGGATTTTCTTTGTTTCTGATACAGTTTCCATTTTGAGAAGGTTTCATATTTTAATTTCATGTCCTGGAATGATTTTTTTTAAGGTTTAAATTTGTTTTTATTATGTATCTGAAATTATGCGCATGTGTACATATATATATTTGTGCGTGGTGTGTGTGTGTGTGTGCATGCATACATGTGTATTATATATATATATATATATATATATATACATACACAAGGGTGAGTCAAAAAGTAATGCCATTTTGTTTAGGTCAGGTATAATTACCAACACAGGAACATGTATCATACATCAAAATGAAGCTGGTCCTGTGTGGATCACATCCCTACTTCTCAACATAGTCACCATTTCTCTCAATAGCAATGTTCCACCTTCAAATGAGAGCATGTATCCTTGCCCCGTAAAATTCTGTTGACTGTTCTTTGAGTCACTTCTTCACTACAGTTTTCACTTCCTCCTCACTGGAATAATGTTTGCCTCGCAAACCCTCTTTCACGGAGCCAAAGAGATGATAACCTGAAGGCGCTAAATTATTCCAGTGACTATTTACCAGTTATTCTTTTATGTACTTTATTGATTTTTAGAATAAGGTTTTTATGATATATTTATTTTCTAGAGAGTGTGAATTACATTCTTCATTATTGAATTATTTAAGAGTGGACTAACAAAAATGTAACATCTTTTATCCTAGATTCTCTCAATCAGGGTTAACCTAGGCATTGCTGGGAAGTTGTAAAGGGTCTTATGTGTCTAGGGGCCCACCAGTTTTTATCTAGGCATGCTCTAGTTTGCTGTCAATATTCTTTTAATTGTTTCAGTCATTTGACTGTGGCCATGCTGGAACACTGCTTCTAGTTGAACAAATTGACCCCAGGACTTATTCTTTGTAAGCCTAGTACTTATTCTAATGGTCGCTTTGCTGAACCGCTAAAAATCAGGGACATAAACACTCCAGCATCAGTTGTCAAGCAATAGTGGGGGGACAAACACAAACACACAAACATATATATATATATCAATTAGAAAATGGAGGATAATATGCTGAACCCAACTACTTGCAGACAGTGTATCCCATTGAATTCATTAATTTAATTCATAGCTAAAGTGACAAAAAAAGAAAAAACACAAAGTACAGGTGTTTATGACAAACCATGTTATTTTTCCAACCGGGTTTACAGATAGAAGTACAAAGTACATAAGGAATTAGAGACTGAACAGAAGTTTAATCTTACAGCTGTTTTATATACAACGGGCTTCTTTCAGTTTCTGTCAACCAAATCCACTCAAGCTTTGTTCGGCCCGAGGCTATAGTAGAAGACACTTGTCCATGGTACCACGCAGTGGGACCAAACTTAGAACCACGTGGTTGGGAAGCAAGCTTCTTACCACACAGCCATGCCTGCGCTTACATCAATACAACAAGTACAGTGCATAGATTTCCCCAGGGGCCTATAAAACTGGCACTCTGTTGGTTGCAATGACAAGGGTTCCAGCTGATCCAATCAGTGAAATAGCCTGTTTGTGAAATCAACGTGCAAGTGGCTGAGTACTCGACAGACACGTTTACCCTTAAAGTAGTTCTCAGGGTGATTCAGCATGGCACAGAATGTGACAAGGCTGGCCCCTTTGAAATTACAGGTACTACTTAATTTTTGCCAGCTGAATGTACTGAAGCAATGTGAAGTAAAGTAACTTGCTCAAGGACACAATGTGTCATCCAGAATCAATCTCATGGCCTTACAAGCCTAAGCTTGGCTTGAGGTTGGCTGTGGATATGCTTGGCTGTCAGATTGATTGTGTGACATGTTGTGTCCTTGAGCAAGACACTTTATTTCATCTTGCTTCAGTCCAACCGGCTGGCAAAATTGAGTTGTACCTGTAATTCAAAAGGGCCAGCTTTGTCACATTTTGTGCCATGCTGAATTGCCTTGAGAACTACCCTAACCACGAAGCCATGCTCCTTCATCCAGGGGCCTGTAATGCACCTAAGACAACCCTGAACCTAAGACTAAACAACAACAGGAGCAACTATAACAAAAGGACCCTATTATCAGAAGCACACACCCACCTCTAACTAAAAATAAATTTGGAATGAAAACACCATAACGATACTGACTCTGTGTCTTTGAGCAAGTTTTGCCAAGCTGTGTTGGTGGCACCAAAGTTTGAAATGAGCTGAAGTAATTTGCAGACGTTGTTGTTCTTTCATTAGTTCCACCTGTAGTTTCCTATATTGGCTTATCTCTGTGTATTGTCTCCATTGAAGCAAGACAGCGCTTTGTGGCCAATTCTTGAGAATGATTATCAACTTTCTCATCAATTGCTGAAAATGTAAAAGAAACAAAAAAAAAAAAAAGAAATGAAATAATAATAAAAAATTGTAATAAAATAAAAAATTTGGAAGATTAAGAATTGCAAATATGATTAATAGATTAATAGATATACATGGGGACCCTTTCAATACAAGCCTCCTATTTTAAAGTTGATCTAAAACAAAAAAAAACCTTCCATCAAAATTTTATGCTAATTTATGTTCTAAACATCATGCTGCATCTTGTGCAGCATGGAATTTTGTCAGTGAACGGGTTGCAGTTTCAAATCGACGAAAATATTTGGACAAATTAAATTTGAATGTTGAAGGGAATCTAACGGTTTTTGTGCGTTTTTAAATGGCTTGTAAACACCTTCCATGCTGCACTTGTTATATATATATATATATATATATTTGTTAGAATGGTATAAATCAAAATAGTAATATGATTAGAAAAGAAAATATATATTGTGGTTGCAAAGTTAGAAATAACTGATTGTTTAATAATTATTGTAAGCAAAAAAACGTAGTATATAAATGTAGAGTGAAACCTGAAGGTGAGAATTTCTTTTACATCAGAGCAACGGAAAACTTTATCAAAATACGCATTGTCAGTC
>NC_142953.1:22636139-22658639 GCF_046866305.1 Octopus bimaculoides | reverse complement strand
GTAATCTCTGAAATATTATTTTGTAGATACACGCAACATAAATATACTTATACCCATATATATATATATATATGTGTGTGTGTGTGTGTATGGGTATATACATGTTAGAATATATGTGAGTGTTGATACATGCATGAATATATCTATATATGTATAAATACACAAATACATTTATATGTGTATACACACGTATGTATGTATGCACGCATGTATGTATATGTGCAGATTTGTATGTTTTATGTATGTATTCTCATGCATATAGTTGCATATCTAGACAAGCTCATATATATTTAAATGATAAACTTCTGGAAAGTTTTACAGTTCCAGTGATGGATTGGATCTGTAGTCTTTGAATCAGCTTTCTCCTTTCTAGCTTTGAGAAGCCTAATTTCTCAAGATTGGTATTTAGGCAGAGTGTTACATATCCCAGGGCCCCAATAATTACAGGTATAAACCTGAACTTGTAGTCTGGATAGAGTAAATTGCAGATTTCTCAATAGTTCATCATAGGTGTTCTCTTTTCCACTGATCTTCAGCTTTATGTTAACATCTGATGGGCAGATAATTTCCACAACTGTACACAGTTTCTCTTCTCTATCCCAAATCATTATATCAGGTCTGTTGTGCTTACACTTTATAGAGGTTTTCACTGAGACATGTATATATGTATGTATATATGTATGTATATCTGTATGTACATACATACACGTGTATGCATATGTGTATGTATGTGTGTACGAATGTCTGTACGTGTGTATGCATGTATGTATATATGTACATAAGTATATATATATATATATATATATATATATATATATATATATATATATATATACATATATATGTTTGTATGTATGTCTGCATGCATGTCTAGATGTATGTATTGATGTATGTATATATGTATGTATGTATGTATGTATGTATGTATGTATGCATATCTATGAAATAAAACAGAAATCTCAAAGAGCCATTTTCTTATTTCTGCAAGAAAGAAAGAAATAAAGAAAGAAGACAAAAACCGTTCCCCCTACCTGGCCAATAATAAATTAGACAAAGCTCTCCTCCAGGTGTCAAAGGCACCAGTCATTTGGTTTTTCTTAATTAACTTCTCAATGTTAATTAATGCCTCACTTCTGGCACTTTTCCATCTCTTTACATTCCACCTCCATTGGTTAAAGAATGTTTTTTGGTGTAACACATTGCGTCTCTGGCAGAAATACACAAAACATAATCTACATTATGTACATTATTTACATTATTTACATTCGATGGATATTTATCTTCATATTGCTTGTTGTTAGCACAACATTTCGGCTGATATACTCTCCAGCCTTCATCAGGTGTCTTGTGGGGAAATTTTGAACCTGGGTTCTCATTCCTAAGGTATTCTTCGATGTTGTTGTTATTATCATTATTATTATTGTTATTATTATTATTATTATTATTATTATTGTTGTTATTATTATTATTATTGTTCAGGTCACTGCTTGGAATCGAACTTGGAATCTTGGGGTTAGTAGCCCACACTCTTAACCACCACACCACATGCCCATGGGCATATATATATATATATATATATATATATATATATATATATATATAGAAAGAGAGAGAGAGAGAGAGAGAGAGAAAGAGAGAAAGGTTGAAGAACAAATGTTAAATTTTACCATTTCAGCCTCAAGCAGAATCTTCTTCCGTATTTTCTGCTGAGCTCTTCTCCGCCAAGTGATGAATCTCCGTAAGAGAGACTTCCGATGGAAATGCGATGCCAGCTGTCTTCTATTAATGACCTGTTTCCATCCAGAAAAACATTGCTGTAGGGCGAGTTTGTTCTTCCTTTCTTTGATGCACCTCTCGCAGTCGTACACCACGTGCAGCCTCCTGGAAAACCAGCGCCAGAAAGAATCTTTTATTCCATGTTTCTCTCACCATTCTATGATTGTCTGAAACGAATTAGTTTCGTTGCCAATATACACACACATACCCCTGGGGTGTATATTCTGGGCGTGCTAGGTTTTTGCTTGTAAACCCATCGAAAATGGCAAATTCATTATGAATAATTAACTTTGCTCGTTAATTTAATCACAAATCTTAATGGGAAACTTGTGTCGCAACCCTGCTTGAAATGTGGTGGCACTGGGTGTGCCAGCACCCCCAACGCAACAACCACCAAATGCCACTGACACGCATGAACACACACACACATGCATATACACACACATACAAGCACACAGACATGCATGCACACACACACGTGCATGCAGACACACACACATGCATGTGTCCCCTCCCTCAAAACTTCAGGCCTTGTACCTATAATAGAAAGAATTATTATTATTATTATTATTATTATTATTATTATTATTATTATTATTATTATTATTATTATTTTTATTATTATTAAGGCGGCGAGTTGGCAGAGTCGTTAGCACACCGGGCGAAATGCTTAGCGGTATTTCGCCTGCCACTGTGTTCTGAGTTCAAATTCCGCCGAGGTCGACTTAGCCTTTCATCCTTTCGGGGTCGATTAAATAAATACCAGTTACGCACTGGGGTCGATATAATCGACTTAATCCGTTTGTCTGTCCTTGTTTGTCCCCTCTGTATGTGGCCCCTTGTGGGCAGTAAAGAAATAGGTATTTCCTTTGTCTTTACGTTCTGAGTTCAAATTCCGCTGAGGTTGACTTTGCCTTTCATCTTTTGGGGGTTGATGAAGTAAGCACCAGTTACACACTAGGGTCAACGTAATTGACAATCCTCCTTCCTCCAAGATTTCGGGCCTTGTGCCCATAGTAGAAAGAGTTATCATCATTATTCTGGTTTTATGACTGCTGTTGTTGGTTTTGCTATTGCATCAGTTACAAATATAAGAAACCAATCAAATTGAAACAAAAAAACAAAAAAAAAAAGAAAAGAAAACAGGATGCCTACCGCCACCTGGTGAAATATTTTGACAGTTGAGATCTGTAGACTAACAGGGAATTGTCTGAGCACTGGTGCTTCCGAATAATCAGTTGGTGCCAAGATTTGGTAACTCTACAAGAAATACCAGAAACATATATTAATACAAAACCATTTTGGTAATGTGGGGGACTTCTACAATGTTGATTGACTTGCTAGAAATAACAGTCAAATCTCTCTCTCTCTCTCTCTCTCTCTCTCTCTCTCACTCTCTCATTTTCTCTCCCTCTCTGTTTCTCTCTTTCTCTAGTTCTCTCTCACTGTGTTTTTCTCTCTCTCATTCTCGCTCTCCTTTTCCTTCTTTCTTTTCTCTTTCTCTCTCTCTCCTTTTCTCTCTTATTCCTTTTATCTCTCTCTCTCTCTCTCTCTCTCTCTCTCTGCTTCTTTCTGTCTCTATTCATTTTATCATACAACACCCACATCAACAACAACAACAACATCCACAGTCACTTTACCTGGCCAGTAGTTTGTTGTGGTAACGTAACAGCAGTGGTTTTGAGGTTTGTGAGTTCAAACTCATCCTGTACCACTGAAGGAAAATAAAATGGACCAGTTTATCTTGCAGCATCTTTTCAGCTTGTTTCGCTTCTTCTTTCTCTTCATAAACCTTCTGAAGTGTGGATGTCCATCTCTTAAAACAGGCTGGAGAAATATCATAAGAATGGTCAAGTGAATTTGACAGATGGAAACTGTGTGGAAGCCCTCATATGTATTCTTTTATTATTTTATTTGTTTCAGTCATTTGACTGTGGCCATGCTAGAGCACCGCCTTTTAGTTGAACAAATCCACCCCAGGACTTATTCTTTGTAAGCCTAGTACTTATTCTATCGGTCTTTTTTACTGAACCGCTAAGTTATGGGGATGTAAGCACACCAACATCGGTTGTCAAGCGATGGTGGGTGGACAAACACAGACACACAAACATATACATGTGTGTGTGTGTGTGTCTGTTGGGCTTCTTTCAGTTTCTGTCAACCAAATCCACTCACAAGGCTTTGGTCAGCCTGAGGTTACAGCAGAAGACACTTGCCCAAGGTGCCCCACAGTGAGACTAAATCCAGAACCATGTGGTTGGGAAGCAAGCTTCTTACCACACAGCCACGCCTATGCCTATATGCATATATATATGGTACAACATTTTAAAAAGACAGGAGATGTGGTAAAAAAAACAAAACAGACAGGGCACATTAGATTTACTTACATTCAGGAAAATTAGATGAAGTCTTTTACATTTCAAACATATGCTCGTCTTCAGAAAGAATTGATTTACCTTTTAAACAATTCAACTGGCCACATCCAGACCAAATATTCTACCTGTTTTATGTTAAAATCTGCTAAACCTGGCCTCTCACACCTACCGTACAATGTCATTCTAAAGATAAACAATCACATCATTGAAATCTCAAAGCCATGAGATAATGCAGGATTAATCAAAAACAATGGGAATAAATAAGAATCAAATTTGACAGAATAATCTGAATGCTAAAGGTTTATCCAAACATAAATACGTATCCATTTAGCCATATTCAAGGTCCAAATATTGTACCTATTCTAAATTCAAACTGGCTAGGTCAGGTCTCTCACGCCTACCCTACAATGTCATTCTAAAGATAAACAATCACATTATTGAAATCTTAAAAGCTGTGAGATAATGCAAGATTAATTGAAAACAATGGGAATAAATAAACATTATATTTGATGGCAAAGTAAATTAAGTGCCAAATGGTTATACATACATATATGTATAACATATATTAGCATTTGTGGAGGTGCAAATGGCCCAGTGGTTAGGGCAGCAGACTCGCGGTCAGATGATCGTCGTTTCGATTCCCAGACCGGGCGTTGTGAGTGTTTATTGAGCGAAAACACCTAAAGCTTCACGCGGCTCCGGCAGGGGATGGTGGCGAACCCTGCTGTACTCTTTCACCACAACTTTCTCTCACTCTTATTTCCTGTTTCTGTTGTGCCTGTAATTCAAAGGGTCAGCCTTGTCACACTGTGTCACGCTGAATATCCCTGAGATCTACGTTAAGAGTACACGTGTCTGTGGAGTGCTCAGCCATTTGCACGTTAATTTCACGAGCAGGCTGTTCCATTGATCGGATCAACTGGAACCCTCAACGTTGTAAGCGACGGAGTGCCGACAACATATTAGCATTTAAACCATTCATATCTAGAGTCCAAATATTCTAGTTGTTCTATGTTCAAACTAGCCATGTCATGCCTCATATGTCTATCCTAGAATGTCATTCTAAAAATTAACAGTGGCCAATGCTGAGGCTGCATAACTGGCAACCGTGCCAGTGGCATATAAAAGCACCCATTACACTCTTGGGGTGGTTGGCATAAGGAAGGGCATCCAGCTGTAGGAACCATGCCAAATCAGATTGGTAACCGGTGCAGCTCCCCAGCTCACTCACCAGTTTTCAGTCAAACTGTCCAATCCATGCCAGCATGGAAAGTGGATGTTAAATGATGATGATGATGATGATGATGATGATGACATCGTCGAAATCTCAAAGCTGTGAGATAATCCATGTTTAATTCATAATAATGTGAATAAATAAGGATTACATTTGACAGAGAGTAATCAGAATGACAAAGGGTTAAGTCATCTTGGGTTTTCCTTGCACTTATTAAACAATTTCTCATGCCTTGGCCCCACTGGATGAGAGGGAAAACAATGTCAAGATTAAAGAAATATAAACAGATGAAGAGGTTGTTAAGAGAGTTGGTAATTTTATATCCAAAAGCCTTAATGAGGGCTTTCTTATATTTGTAGGTTTGACGGGTTGCAGTTTAACCCTATGTTGATTTTATTTGTCCCTTGTTGATGAGGATTTATTGAAGACCTGGATGTGAAACCAGTTCAAATAGACATTGCTTTACATGATAACCTGCAGTAGATCATTACTGATCATGATTGATCTGCTACAGGAAGAGTCAGATTAATTGATCCGATCACTGGAACAGCCTGCTCGTGAAATTTACTTGCAAGTGGTTGAGCTTTCCACAGACATATATATCCTTAACATAGTTTTCAGGGAGATTCAGTGAGAGACAGAATGTGACAAGGCTGGCCCTTTGAATTACAGGTACAACTCATTTTTGCCAGCTGAGTGGACTGGAACAATGCGAAATAAAGTGTCTTGCTCAAGGACTCAATATATTGCCAGGTATTGAACTCACAACCTTACGATTGTGAGCTGAATACTCTAACCACTAAATTATGTGCATTCACATTCCTAAATATAAACACCACCAAATCACTTCATAAATGTATCAAACACTTCATTGCATTCTATTTTAATCAGTTTAAATTCTAGAATTAACTCCCTTGCCCTTTTTGACCAGATTTGATAACTTTCTAAAGGACGCATCAAATCATAGATTATTCCTCCTTAACAAAAATGGTGGTGGGGTTTTTGATGACAGCTGGAATGCCTTTAGTCATAGATTTACATCATCAGAAATGGTCAGCTAGCTAGTTTTCCTTCTTTCTATTTGTCATCAGAGACAAGGCAATGCTGGAGCAATGTGAACTAATAAGCAACAACAACAACAACTGAAAAAAAATACAAGTAAAAAAGTTTTTAAAAAAAGCAACAAATAGTTTCACCTCTCAGCTGTAGATTTTTCTGTACAGATTTATAGTGATTTGCGAATTTCTCCAATGCCACCTGGTGGTGAAGTTCTTTCCAGTGTTTAATGGCCTTCCTGAACAGAAAGAGGAACGATGTGTTGTTAAGATCATTGAAAGGTTGTTGAAGATAAACAAGTAATCGTTGGTTTCAAATTTTCACACAAGGCCTGCAATTTCTGGGGGACGGGACAAGTCAATTACATCAACTCCAGTGTTCAACTGGTACTTAATTTACTCTGGAGGTAAAAACGGATGAAATGGTGCTAAGCATTTTGGCCAAATCGCTGGTGGTTCTGTAAGCTCACTGCCTTAGTAAGAGATAATGATGGTTTCAAATTTTGGCATAATGCCAGCAATTTCAGAAGAGAGGCTAAGTTGATTACATATGCCCCAGTTCTCAGTTGGTAGTTATTTTACCGATCCTGAAAGTTTGGAGAAGGGATCCAGTTGATTACATTCACCCCCAGTTCTTGGCTGATTCTAATTTTAATGACACCCCCTCTCCCCAAAAAAAAGATGAAAGGCAATTTGACATCAGTGGAAATTGAACTCAGAACATTAAGACAAATGAAATGGTGCTAAGCCTTTTGCCTGGCATGCTAACAATTCTGCCTGTTTGCCACCATGAATGATAAACAAGTAATTACTGATCAAATTAATCACCCCTGATTGTCTGACGATTTGGGGCCTGTAGTTTACAGACTCGTGTTTATTTAATTGGGTCAAAATGAAACAAAATAAAACAAAATAAAACAAATGGATAATTATTTTATGGGTGGGAGTATGGTATTTCTTAGTAGATTAGTTATGCCTGGAGAAGACAAGGAAGAAGGTGAAGGTAAGAGAGAGAGAGAGAGAGAGAGAGAGAGGGAGGGAAGATGAAAGGGTGAAGTTAAGATAAAGAGAGGTATAGAGATTGATAAAGAGAGAGGGTGGGGGGATAGAAAGAAAAAGAGAGAGGAATATATATATATATATGTATATACTTAATTGGAAATGGATGCGTGGCGTTCAATTAAATAATAATATAAATAATATATATATATATATATATATATATATATATATATATGTGTGTATGTGTGTAGATAGAAAGATAGATAGATAGATAGATAGATAGATAGATAGATGGATGGATGGATGGCTAGAGGGACAGACAGATAGACAGTTATATTATTGTTGGTGGTGTTGTTATTATTACTATTGTGTGAGAGAGCAGCGCATGCCATCAAAGTGACACTGGGTTACAAATATATGAAACCCAATATACCCATCATGACTAGGTACCTGAGAAGGGTACACCGGGTACATGCACCAGGTGACATTTCATCTGTCTTTGTGTCCTGAGTTCACATTCTGCCAACTGATGTTGATGTATTTACATCCCCATAACCTAGCTGTTTGGCAAAAGAGATTGATAGAATAAGTAGCAGGTTTTAGAAAAAAACAGTTGGTACTGAAGCCGATTTTTTTTTTACTAAAATTTCTTCAAGGTGGTGCCCCAGCATGGCCACAGTCTAAAGACTGAAACAAGTAAAAGAATAAAAGATAAAGATATGACTCAAAATTGTGGTGATTCCAGGTTGAGAACATCACCCCTGTATTTACAACAACAACATATTGAATTATTGCACCATGACAGGAGACAGAACCCTAACTAATACGTCGACAAAAGGGTGCTGACATGTTCCTGACTGTAAGGGTTTCACGAAATCCCTAGTTGGAGGCTCAACCTTCCAAATACTTTTACAAGACTTAGAAACACTGAAGGACCACTGCAACAACTGTGTGAATCTGATAAATATGTGTAGTGACGTCATATTGGCGCCAAAAGGCATAGGCGCCATTGCTGAATCCTTAACCATGCGTGGGTTTCAACATTGAAGCGTTCCCGCAATTAGTCTGTCTCTTTACCAAGCCAGACAGCAACCAAGCAAGACGTCTAATCAAGCTCTCCCATTTGAGTGTGGTTGAACCAAGTTGTCTCTACAACGACACCAGCTCGAGGAACCGTACATCTACATTTCAGGCTACTCTAAAACCGGACAATTGGAAGCTGTTTTATCTTCCACCGAACAATAAATATTTGTTGTTGTTGATCAGTTTGGAGTTTCTGCGTTCAGTTCACTTCTAATTTAATATAGGAAAGTTAGGTGTATATCTAAAGATATATAACCCACTCTCCTAAATATGCATGCATGTATATAAAAGATAAAAGATCTCACACACACACACGCACGCACACATGAAGGGGTGCTGAATAGTTCTTAGGTTTAAGGGTTTCACAAAAGGCCTGGTTGGAAGCCCAACCTTCTAAGTTCTTTCACAGAGCTTTAAAAAACTGAAGGACCGTTGCAATAAGTGTGTGAATCTGAGAGGAGAATATGTTAAATAAAATCATAATTAACTGATCCTCCTGTATTTTCTTTTACCCAAAGCCAGGAATTTTTCAGCATCCCCTTATACATTTCACAGAGCGTAGAATTTGATGCACTTAAAAAGGAACTTGCTAGAATTCATAATAGTACATTATTTACATTTGACAGATATTTGTCCTCATCTTGGTTGTTGTCAACACGTTTCGGCTGATATACCCTCCGTCCTTCATCAGGTGTCTTGGAGAAATTTCAAACCTGGGTTCTCATTCCTAAGGTATTTTTTCGATGTTATTATTATTATTATTACTGTTCAGTAGTTTTATTTTTATAACGTGCTTTCACTTCACTACCGAGCACAGCTCTGTGTGCCTTGGGTATGTGCTGTGGTTTGCTGTGATGCTCTTATGGTTACTGTATTGAAAGTGTTTTGCATAGGATGTGTGCAGTACCCAGTATTATTATTATTTTCATCATCATGATCATTGTCATTATTATTATTATTATTATTATTATTATTATTATTATTCAGGTCACTGCCTGGAATCGAACTCAGAATCTTGGGGTTAGTAGCCCCCTCATCTCTTAAATATAGATCTGTATAATAGTAGTTCTCAATGTTTTTAATATCCAGGTTAGATCGAAAACCTTGTTGAGGCTCATGGCTTAGTGGTTAGGGCATTGGACTCATGATCATAAGATTGTGGTTTTGGTTCCTGGACTGGGTGATGTGTTGTGTTCTTGAGCAAAACACTTCATTTCACATTGCTTCAGTCCACTCAGCTTGCAAAAATGAGTAATCCTGTGAGGCACTAGCGTCCCATCCAGGTGCGGATTATATCCACCATGAAACGGGAAAACTGGCTCTTATGAATTGGTAGGACTTAAGAAGATAACTTTGCCTATCCAAAGCCAAGATTTTTTTAGGGGGATCTACACCAAGAAAAGCAAAATATAAGTCAATAAAAAAAAATTATATCTAAAGAGGGAAGACTGTTGGGGGCTGCCGGAAGGATTCTTGAGGGCCACATGAGGCCCTGGGAGCAATGGTTGAGAACCTATGGTTTACACTGTCAAATTTCCCTTGCTCACATGACATGTATATAAAGGGATTTGGTGGGGTTTATATGTACACAACTCACCGTACACACATGTAGGACCAACATTGGTGGATCAGTTTAGCTTGAAGCCTCTTGATAAAGAAACATCTCCAGTTTTCAAAGCAAACCATTTTCATCCGCTTCCACCATTTTTCTTGTTGGGATCTCAGACAAAATCTGAAAAAGAAATATTTCAAAGATGAAAATATTTATTTCCAAAACTTAGAACTAAATATTTGAAGAGGTTGTATTGTTTTTTTTTAATTCCTTTATTGGTTTCAATCAGTAGAATAACTGGCCATGCTGGAGCACTGCCCTTAAGAATATTTGGTTGTCTGTCACTTTCAAATAGTGCTGTGCATACTAAATACACACACATACACACATACATGTATATGTGTATGCCTAAATGTATGTATGTGCTCACTTGCTCTTACCTCTGGCTAGGTAACCATGTATCTCCTTTGCAGCAGCACAACTCTTTCTTGTTAACTCCCCCCTCTCTTTAGGTAGCCATGTCCCACCTCTTCAATACCACACCTGTTTCTACCCTCATTCTTGTTAACTCTTGCTCCTCTTCCTCTCCCTCTCTCTGGTTGGGTAACCATGTACTTCCTCTACAGCAAGGTACCTGTTTCTGCCTCTCTGTCACATTATAACCTTTCCTCATCTGACACAAGATCACCTCCTCCAATGCTCCCCTCCTCCGCTCAAAAGATTTTTGCCTTGCAAGTTACTTGGTGACCCTGTCAGTACAGATGCTACTTAAAAAGCACTGAGTCCACACTGTGAAGTGGTTGGCATTTGGAAGGGCATCCAGCTGTAAAAACTTTGACAAAACTGACTTTGCCTGTGCTGGTGCCACATAAAATGCACTGAGTCCACTCTGTGGAGTGGTTGATGTTATACGTATACATGTAAGTATGTCCGTATATATATGTATGTATGCACATATATATATTATTTATATATATATATATATATATATATATATATATATATATATATATATTTCTATGTGTGGCCGTTGCCAGTACTGCCTGACTGGCCTTCGTGCCGGTGGCACGTAAAAGCACCCACTACACTCTCGGAGTGGTTGGCGTTAGGAAGGGCATCCAGCAGTAGAAACTCTGCCAAATCAGATTGGAGCCTGGTGTAGCCATCTGGTTCACCAGTCGTCAGTCAAATCGTCCAACCCATGCTAGCATGGAAAGTGGACGTTAAAGGATGATGATGTGTGTGTGTGTGTGTGTGTGTATACAAATATACATATACAGACACATGTACATACCTTGTCTGTTTTTGTCTTTGACTGAAATTCTTCCATTTGGCAAACAGTTTCATTAAATACAGTTTCTGTATATGTTCTGTGGCAGAGATGCACTGATTCTTCCGGCAATTCACATTCCGTTGCCATTGCTTAAGAATCTTAGATTTCTTCTGCGAATGAATTGTCTTCACAACATGTTGGTGCCACTCGGTTTTGTTGTGCCATTTTCGATGCCATTTCTTCAAGAATCGTCTGAACGATATAAAACAAAAGGAAAAAAAATAACAACAAAAGTAAGAGAAGAATAAAACAAAAATTACATGTTTGAATGATCATTTCAGACAGCGGCACAAGTATAGTCCTGCAGTTAAGAATTTGGTGTTTGAGGGAAGGTTTTAATTTAGATCACTTTAACCCTTTTGTTACCATATTCCTGTTGAAATACAGGCATTGTTTTAATTTAATTTTGAAGAATTTATCAAAATAATTTTATCATCATTAAACTGGTGTTTGGAACAAAATGATGTGAAATTTTGAGGCTTGGTCTTAATTTTTTTATTTAAATCATTTTAAACAGATTTTATATCATAGAACCAGGGACAACTTCAGATGGGTTGGATTCAAAAGGGCTATAAATCCCCATCCATCCTGATTCCCTACAAATACATATACTCCTCCCCCTCCGCCCCTGTTTCTCCTCCCTTCTATCTTGATGGAAGGTTTTCATTTAAATCTCTTAACCCTTTAATTTAGATCCTTTAACCAGCTGTATCCAGGGCCCAAATATCCCACCTGTTTTATGTTCAAACTGGCCAGATTTAGCCTTTCACACCTACCCTACAAAGTCATTCTAGAAATAAACAATCACATCATTGAAATCTCAAAGCTATGAGAGAATGCATGGTTAAAACAGTGTGAATAGAAATGCAATGCAATTGACAAAAGAGAGTAAAGATTCCCTTCAGTCATGAATGACCATGGGATTGAACCTAGAAAGTTCCTCTCTAAGGCACAAGTCCAGGCAAGGTTGTTTATGGAAGACCAACAGTCGCCTATGCATACCAGCCTCTCTTCTCCAAGCCACCAATGTTATCCAAGGCAAAGGGGCAGATGTTATCCAAGGGAAAGGCAAAGGGGCCGATACATGCATCTTTATACATAACCCCCACACATATACATACATACACAAACAGAGTGAAATGGAGCAACATGAAATAAAGTGTCTTGCTCAAGAACACAACCTGGTCTGGGAATCGCATTCACTACCTGATGATTGTGAGCCTGACGTTCTAACAACTGAGCCATGCGCCTTCACAATTGACAAAATAACCTGAATACAAAAGGGTTAAAACAGGAGATTTATATCAAAAGACTAAGATGGGTCCCAGGAAATTTTGGTTAAAATACCATCACTACCATCCAGTACAGAACAATGTGTTAAACAAGACATCCCCAGTCAAAAAGCCCGAGACAGTGAAGTTACCTGAGCATCCATTGGTTAGCTCGATGGCTTTCTCTCACCAACCATAACTGATTCAACCAATGAGCAATAGCTCTTCTCAGTATTAACTGATCACATGACTTCATCATATTCAGCACAAGATGGTGACTCTCTGCCATTGAAATGGTCGTGGCTCTTTTCCAAAGATGGAACACTTTTTTTATTGTGTAGTGCCTGTGATGGCAGAATAAATAAATAAATAAACAAAAACAATGAAATTCACACAGGTATGTATACATACACATAACACACATACATACATATATGTATCATTATCATCATCATCATCGTTTAATGTCCGCTTTCCATGCTAGCATGGGTTGGACGATTTGACTGAGGACTGGTGCAACTGGATGGCAACACCAGGCTCCAATCTGATTTGGCAGAGTTTCTACAACTGGATGCCCTTCCTAACGCCAACCACCCAGAGAGTGTAGTGGGTGTTTTTACGTGTCACCCGCACGTACTGGCAATGGCCACGCTCAAAATGGTGTATTTTATGTGCCACCCGTACAAGAGCCAGTCCAGGGGCACTGGCAACGATCTCGCTTGAAAATCCTTACACATGTTACGGGCACAAGTGCCAGAAAGGTGACGCTGGGCACAGGTGCCATCCCGATTTTGCTTTTGCTTGCCCCAATAAGTCTTCACAAACTGAGTTTCGTATCCAATGAAGGAGATGACGTTGGCACGGGTGCCAGTCGTCGAATTTAGTTCAATTTCACTTGCCTTAACAAGTCCTCGCAAGCGGAGTTTAGTGTCCAATGTAGGAAAGGTACACATAAGTGGGCTGGCTACACCTCTGGCAGAGGCCTTGGATTTAGGTCTCACTTGGCTTGCCGGGTCTTCTGCACATATGCACACATATGGATACACACATAGGTGCACACACAGATACACACACACACACACACGTATGAATTCACATGCATACACACACATACACATACATATATGCACATATATGGATACACACATACACACACACATATGGAGATACACATACACACACATATGGATATACACACATATATACGCACACATATGCACACACACACATATGCACACATATGGATACACATATACACACATGGATACACACACATATGCAGATATGCATATACACTCACACACACACACATACACACACTTATATGCTCACGTATGGATACACACATACACACCCACACATGCACACAAACACGTGTAAGGTGTAACAGTTAGTGGTTGTCGTACCTGTAGTGCAACAATGATATTGAATGACTTTTAAAAATGGTGTAGAATCTGTGGAATGTAACTTGGATACATTTATGTCTGTGGTGTTTCCTGTCGAGCAGAAGAAGAGAGAAGAGACAAAAGAATCACAAGAACCAGCTACAAAATCACATGCATGTATCTATACCAGGAGTTTTCAAACTGTGGTCCGCGGACCACAGGGGGTCCGCAAGGACAAGACGGGGGTCCGTGGACAGCAAATACTTTTTATGGGCAATTTGATTTTATATATGTCTTTTAATCGAAATCTTTTAATTGACAATAAACCTATTTTGTTAAATGCTTGCTGTTAAATAAATAAATGTAAAAATATATGTTATTTTAAGCAAATATTTATGTATAAATTTCATAAGCGTTTATAAGGGGGTCCCTAAGGTAAAGCCTGAAATATAAAGGGGTCCGCAAGTCAAAAAGTTTGAAAACCCCTGATCTATACATACACATATATATATAGTTATATATACATACATGCAAGCATACATACATGTGTGTATATATATAAATATATATAGATACATATAGATAACAAATTAAAACGGTGGCTTATTAGCAGTTAGAACTTAAAGGTAAAATTAATAGAGGTCACAATATTTTAGTATAAGCGATGCTGACCAGCATCCTCCATCACTTTTGTGATCTCTATTAATAGATATAAATATATGTTTAAAATTTATATTTATATACTGAGGGTGATAAATTGAATATTAATTTAATTAACATCAATTTAAAACCAGTGGCCTATCATATAAAAAAAATCTGAACATTCAGAAAAATTGTATTACATGAGTATAAGAAGGGATGACCACTAAGTGGACATCCGATATGCTAGAAAAAGATCATCTACGATCTAACCACAAGGAAAAGAATGTTCTCCAGAATGTTCTACCTGGCTGCCGTTTCCATAGTCTTCAGATGCTGCCTGTGTCTGTTGTAATTACACCAACAACACCACACCTTTAAGGTCAGCTGTTTTCTGTAATGGAGGGAAAACAGAATATGTAGTGACCACCACCTCCCATCAAGAAATACATTACACTAACCCAAAACATAATGCTATTCACACACACACACACACACACACACACACAGAGGCATCATCATCATCATCATAATCAACATTGTCGTCATCGTCATCATCACTATCATCATCACCACCACCACCACCATCATCATCATCATTCTAATGTCCATTTTTCCATCTTTCTGTGAGTCAGATGGAAATTGTGGAGGCAGATTTTCAATGGCTGGATGCCTTTGCTGTAACCAAACCTTGCCTGTCTCCAAGGGAGGTAATATTCCCCTTGGCTGGATATCTTTCACACAGAAGAGGAGAAGTGAAGGAAGCCGCTTGCACGACGGTGATACTTGTTTACAACAATTACACAATGTCAAACCAATCAGACAGTAATATACACACACATGCATGCATAAACATACACACACATGCATATACAGACATACACACACATACATACACACATACATACACACATGCATATATACATACGTTTTTACACACACACATGCATATATGCATGCATCTTTATACATAACCCCACGCATATACATACACACACATGCATATACAGATATACACACATACATACACACATGCATGCATATATACATACATCTTTACACACACATACACACACATACACGCACACACACACATGCATATATGCACGCATCTTTATACATAACCCCCACACATATACATACATACACAAACACATACATGCATATACAGACATACACATGCATACATAGACACATGCATGCATATATACATACATCTTTACACACAGACACTCACACATACACACGTGCACACACACACACACATACACACATGAAGACATACATACATATATGAGCGTTGGGCCTCACAGAGGCCAAGTGGCTGAGTTCCTTTCGAGTGTTGGGCCTTATGGAGGCAATGACCAAGACCTTTGGCATTAAGTCGTGCTTGAGAAGAAGACCCATCAAGCTGAGCAAAATTTCAGTTGTGGCAGATACTAGTGTCACGCAAATGGCACCCATGCCAGTGGCACGTAAAAGCACCCAGTACACTCTTAGAGTGGTTGGCATTAGGAAGCGCATCCAGCCATAGAAAACCACGCCAAATCAGAGTGGAGTCTGGTGCAGCCTTCCAGCTTACCAGCCCTGATCATACAGTTCAACTCATGCCACCATAGACAACAGACATACAGACGTTAAATGATGATGATGATGATATATATATATATATATATATATATATATATACATATATGAGAAGAAAAAGAAAATGCAGATTGAGAAGTTAATAATTGTTTGTTATTAACAGCAAATTAATCGTCTTCACTTACAGCTGTTTCAATTAATACTCAGTAAATATTAAGTAAATATTAAATTTCTATGACCTGAGCATAATATCTTCAGAGAGGGAAAAAATATGCTTTTGTATGTTTTATATGTGTTTATGGATTCATTATAGCAGACTGAATGGTATATATGTATGTATGTATCTTTGTATGTACGTACGTATGTATGTATGTATATGTATATACTACAGGATTCTTTCAGTTTCCTTCTATGAAACCTACTCAAATGCTTACCGACATTTCTTCCAACTTTACATTCTAAGTTCAAATACCGTCAGGGTCCACTTTGCCCTAGATCCTTTTAGGGTCAATAAAATAAGTACAAGTTGAACTCTGGGGTTAATGTAATCAACTAGCTCCCCCACCCCACCCATCCCCCAAAATGTTTGCCCTTGTCCCATAATTTGGAACCAGTTAGTAATTACCTGTAATGAAGATCGGCCTTGGATTGCAGTTGTTTTTTCTGAAAATGTAATTTCCATTTCGTGAAGGAAACTTTGAGATGATTCCTGCTGTTTATTTGTCGAAGGATCCGTATTCTGTAGGAAAACAATTAGGAAAACACATGTATATATATATATATATATATATATATATATATATATATATATATATATATACATATATATATACACATACATATATATAGATATATATACATATATATATATAATGCACATACTATGTGTAGGGGGCACGTGTGTGTGTAAGCATGTGTGGGGGCGTGTGTGTGTGGGGGGCACCTGTGTGTGTGTGTAAGCACGTGTGTATGTGGTGGGGGCATGTGTGTGTGTGGTGGGGGGGGGGCATGTGTGTGTGTGGGCAACTGAGTGTGTGTGTAAGCACATGTGTTTGTAGGGGGCATGTGTGTGTGGGCACCTATGTGTGTGTGTGCATGGGTATGTGTGTATGTTGGGGACACGTGTGTGTGGGGAGCATGTGTGTGTGTGTGTGTCTGTGCGTACATGTCTGTGTGTGTGTGTGTGTGTGTCTGTGCGTACATGTGTGTGTGTGTGTGTGTGCATGTGTGAGTGAGTCTGTCTCAGTGTTTGTATTTATCTCACCCACCCATTCACAACAGTTTTAATTTGTTTAAATCCCTACAACCTAGCAGTTCAACAAAAAGAGATTGACAGAATAAGTACCAGATATCAAAGAGTTAATTTGATTGACAAAAAGGAAAAAAAAAAACAATCAAAGAGCTACTCCAGCATGGCCACAGTTCAACAACAGAAAACAGTAAACGGTTAAAAGAATGAAGAATATGGTAGAAAATGATGCCAGAAAGGTTTTAGAAATCATAAAAAAGTTGGTCCATATTTGACTTTACCTTTTCTTCAAAGCTGCGTTTTCCTTCCACAGCTGCAAGGCTGACATCAATCGATCCCGTAAATGAATCTTTGTCTTCACTTCCCACTGAAGAAAACAGGAAACCATTGATGAGGAAGAACAGATCCGTAACTACATGTTTAGATTTAACGCTAATAAATATTTCAAGAATGGAAATGGAAGTGTTTCCTGACAGTTATCATCTTTGATTTTAGGTGAAGGACAAAGTTGCTTGATGTAGGATTTGAACTCAGAATGTTGGAAAAAACCACAACAAAATAATCTGCCAGAAAATTCACAAGACTTGTTAGATGCGCTCTTACACCACCATCATTATATTCATAGGTACATGTTTGCGTGCATGCGTGTATATATATATATATATATATATATATATATATATTATTTTATGTATATATTAATATTATCTCAGTTATTAAAACTTTCGGTAATTTGAATACGTTAATGGTTACCAGGGGTAGCAAAATTACACTAAAAAACAAGATATCACAGCCGCTTTACAGGTTGTTATACCGAGTTAAAGTGATACATTTTGAGAATATATGGATAATAACAACAAATGGAGCAAAACGCATGTCGATGAAAGTTCCTTTAATTCCTACATATATGTTTCGAAACAAGTGAGGGTCATTTCACAAAAAAAGAAAGGGCTACTGGAATCATCACTTATTTCTCATCGTGGACCATGTAACACCTCAGCTCGTAAGTTACCCCATCATTTCGTTTTTGTCTTGCTACTACATGTTTTATTATGATCTCCCTGATGAGAAATAAGTGATGATTCCAGCAGCCCTTTCTTTTTTTGTGAAATGGCCCTCACTTGTTTCGAAACATATATGTAGAAATTAAAGGAACTTTCATCGACATGCGTTTTGCTCCATTTGTTGTTATTATCCATATATATATATATATATATATATATATTTATATATTTACAGGGATTTCATCATTTTTTCCTTGTGTCATTACCAACTTTTCCTGCAAGTTACATCAAATACCGTTCACAACTTTTTGAGTTATTTTGTACACAGACGGACAGACTGACAAACCAACAGCAATGAAAACATAACCTCCTTCCTTGGCGGAGGTAGTAAAATTTCATCATATCCAAAAAAACAGCCTGCTAAAGCAAGCAATTAAAATATGAAAATAACAAGTAAAAAGTTTGTTATAGGTATGTATAAGATAAAATCTTATATAAAACACTGTAAACAATTATAAAAATGGAGAAGATATGTTAAAAGTTCAAAATATAATTTAATTTAATATTAAATTTTTTTTTTTGAACTTTTAATATTTCTTCTCCATTTTTATTATTGTTTATAGTGCTTTATATGATATTTTATCTTATACATAGCTATAACGAACTTTTTACTATATATATAAAAAACAGGTGACTTATTAGCAATTTGAACCTAAAAGCAAAGTTGTTTTAACTCTTCTTTCTAGCAATAGTAGTGCTGGTCAGTATCCTGTCACTTTTGTGACCTTTATTAATTTTACTTTTAATTGCTAATAAGCCACCCATGTAATTTGTTGTTTACACCTTTTACCATTTTGAAAATCAGCACATGTTTTCAACAGTTTTCTTATAAGACTGAAAGAGGTAGTTGAGTTTAACCATGGGCATTATGGTGGAAACGATGTTTTCAAGGGAGATAATCAAAGAACATGACATCGTAATATTTCATGTAAAGTAAATATAACAAATGAAAAATCCTTCAACAATCCATAAGAATTCTCGGATCACTACCAAAATTTCACTGATAAGGATTAAGATGGTCTACATCAAAATCTGACATTCCTGATCCGACTATTAGGACTTACCTCCCTTTGTCAGTCATTAAGACAGTGCTTTGTGGATTTTGAATTGTTTAACTCTTATTTCTAGCAAGAGTGTTGCTAGTCAGTACCCTCTATCACTTTTGTGACTCCTATTAATTTGGCCTATATGTGTGCATATATATATATATATATATGTGGAAAATGGAGCAACAAATACAAGAAGAAGCAATTCGGTTGGGCTAGTTAGCCATTGTTTTATTATGTGGAGGTTATGTAATGAGTCGTGAAGGTTATGTAATTAGTCATTTACGCACGTTTCAATTTGCCAAATGGTTTGGCAGATCTCTTCAGAATGTTGAGGAGTATGTTAAGAGTTCATGGTGTGAGAGATGTAGGAGAAGCAATTAGTGGATATATTAATGTATATGGTGGTATGATAATAGCGTTAGGTAAAGAAAGCCTTACATTTTAGTTGAAGTTGTGTTGGTCTTCCTGTAGGGGGATGTAGGATGGGTGCTATTTAAGCTCATAATTCCGATTTTAATCAAATGCATTCCACATAATAAAACAATGGCTAACTAGCCCAACCGAATTGCTTCTTCTTGTATTTGTTGCTCCATTTTCCACATAAATATAATTATAAACTACGGTTTAAACAATAAATTACCTGCCTCTGGATACCCTCTAACCAAGACGGTACCCACACAAGTAATTCCCAGGAGTGCCTCCGGATCTAAACATCCCCTGGTTGCTTGGATACTTCAGACTACCCCTGAAAAATTGAAGCAATCCTATCATTTACCTATATATATATATATATATATATATATATATATATATATATATATATATATATATATATATGGGCCGCTGACTGGCCCCCGTGCCAGTGGCATGTAAAAAGCACCATTCAACCGTGATCATTGCCAGCGTCACCTTACTGGCACATGTGCTGGGGGCACATGAAAAACAACTTTTCAGCATGGTCGTTGCCAGTATCGCCTGACTGGCCCTCATGCTGGTGGCACATAAAAGCACTCACTACACTCTCGGAGTGGTTGGCGTTAGGAAGGGCATCCAGCTGTAGAAACTCTGCCAGATCAGATTGGAGCCTGGTGCAGCCTTCTGGCTTGCCAGTCCTCAGTCAAACCGTCCAACCCATGCCAGCATGGAAAGCAGATGTTAAAAGACGATGATGATGATGATGATGATATATATATATATATATCTTCACTCTTTTATTTGTTTCAGTCATTTGACTGTGGCTATGCTGGAGCACTGCCTTTAGCCTAGTACTTATTTTATCAATGTCTTTTGCCAAACCGCTAAGTTACAGGGATGTAAATACACCAGCATCAGTTGTCAAGCAGCGGTGGAGTAGGGTGGACAAACACCTACACACACATACATGCATATATATATATATATATATATATGCAATAGGCTTCTTTCAGTTTCCATCTACTGAATCCACTTACAAGGCTTTGGTTGGCCCGAAGCTATAGAACAAGACACTTGCCCAAGGTGCCATGCAGTGGGACTGAACCCGGAACCATGTGATTGGGAAGCAAGCTTCTTACCACACAGCCACTCCTGTGCTTATATACATGTGTACCCTTAATGTCAGGGAGATTCAGCATGACACAGAATGTGACAAAGCTGGCCCCTTGAGAATTACAGGTACAACTCATTTTTGCCAGCTGAGTGGACCGGAGCAACATGAAATAAAGCGTCTTGCTCAACAACACAATGCTTCACCTAGAATTGAACTCATGACCTTACGATCCTGAGCTGAATACCTTAACCACTACGCTATGCCCCTTTCCCTAAAAAAATAATGAAAAATAAATGACAAACTTTTTGGAGGCAAGACTTAAGCCACAACTGGTTGATGCGTTCTTGGAGAGATTCTGACAATAACCGACTCTTCAAAGCTGCCTGGTTCAAAGCCTTCAGACCTTTGCGAAGACTGTGCTTCTTCTGCAGATCTTTGGCACTGCAATGCTTCCGCCATTCTCGGTACCAAACCACCAAGTATTTGTATTGTATGAATTTATCGGGAATCTTTTCTCTGTGGAAAAACGACAATAACAACAACAACAACAAATATAAGATAATACAATGAAATATTACAACAACAAAACAAAAAACAACTATAACTGCAACAGTAAAAATATATAAAAAAAAAGATGCATCTTTGGGAGATGCTGAAGCCATGTGGACCAGTGGTTAGGGTGTTGGGCTCATGAATACTGAGTCCTGAGTTCAATTCTTGGACTGGGTGATGCATTGTTTCCTTAAGCAAGGTACTTCATTTCACATTACTCTAGTTTGCTTAACTGAAAACGAATACCAGCCAACAGCTGCCACAACTCTTTTTGCCTCTGGCTATTCATCATCATCATCATCATTTAACATCTTATTTCTTTACTGCCCAGAAAGGGCTACACACAGAGGGGACAAACAAGGACAAACGGATTAAGTCGATTATATCGACCCCAGTGCATAACTGGTATTTATTTAATCGACCCCTTATATACAACTGGTACTTATTTAATCGACGTTGGCAATTCTATTCCAAACCCTAAAAATTTCCCCCTAATCTTTATTGAGATAGATTTTTAAAACAGAGATGGACTTACATTTCATTTGCTTCTTGAAAGAAATTTGGTTTCTGCTGTCTTTCCCAAAATGGCTTCTGTGGAAAGAAATAACCAGAACATTCAAGAGAGAACTTTATTAGAGAATATTTATTTCTTTATTGCCCACAGGGGGCCCTAAACATAGAGGGGACAAACAAGGACCCCAGTGCATAACTGGTACTTATTTAATCGATCTCGAAAGGATGAAAGGCAAAGTCAACCTCGGCGGAA
>NC_142953.1:22623639-22626139 GCF_046866305.1 Octopus bimaculoides | reverse complement strand
CCATGGTTCGAAATTTCCCCAAAACACCTGATGAAGGCTGCAGGGTATATTAGCCAAAACGTTGTGTTAACAACAAGATGAGGACAAATATCCATCAAATGTAAATAATGTAAATAATATTAATTCATGTCTCAAAGACCAACTTAATAATCCTTTCTATTACGGGCACAAGGCCTGAAATTTGGGGGAGGGGACTGGTTGATTACACCAACCCCAGTGTTTCACTGGTATTTAATTTATGAACCCCGAAAGGATGAAATGCAAAGTCGAGCTCAGCGGAATTTGAACTTAGAACGTAGTGACAGGTCAAATACTGCTAAGCATTTTGTCTGGCATGCTAACGACTCTGCCAGCTCACTGCCTTATACCAACTTAATAATGACAATGTTACTTTACCAAATTCTTTATTATTTTCAAAATTAACTGACAGTGTATTTCAACAGAAATATGGTAACAGAAGGGTTAACATCAAAGAACAGGAAAAACAGATGACAGCAACACTAACAGCAAAACAATTAACAACATTTTTGTTAATTACTTACATTTGGTGGACGTGGGGAAGATGTTAAGTTTGGTAAAATTCTTTCTTTCCTACTCAAACATTTCTCCTTTCTTTGATAGTTTCCTTTCTGTTGGTTATCCTTAGTAACATGGAATGGTAAACACTCCGTTCCACTGTTCTCCAAACCACTGTTAGATTCTTCACAAGGTAACACATCTCCAAAGCTGTTACTCTGATTGTCAACACAGTCAATTTGAGAGACTGACCAGTCTAATGTTGACTTATTCAAAAAATTGATTCCACTGCTCTGTTCTATCTTGTCCTGAACCAAAATATATTCATTCCCTGATTTTTTCCCAGAATCAAAACATGTGTTGTCCTTTCTTAATTTTGTATTTGGTTCTTTGTCCTTTTTTTTACGATCTGAATTTAGTTCATTTTTGTCATTTCCAATAACTGCTGAGATTCCATCATATTTTACATCTTTCATGGAATTTTCATATCTATTTTCTCTGCAATATCCCAACTTTCTGTGGCTATTTTCATGATTGTTTAACTTATTACTACAGACCAAATTTCTATGAGAAGAACCATTCAAATTAATTGGTTCATTTGCCATTTGTGGTACATGGCATTCATTTTCAGCATCAACAGAAGACAAACCATCATTTATGTAAGGAAAACTTAATTTAATTTTATTTATAGAAGTTCTAATGGACCATTCTGAAGAATTTGTGTGACAAAGTCTATTGAATTCTTTCAATGGTGATGGCATTGTTTTATTGTTCTCATCAGATGGTTTATTAAAACGATCTACAACATGTTTTCCTTTCCTCTCACGTTTAAAACAACCCTCTTTTAGATGCTGTCCCATGACTTCATAAGAACCATCCAAATGCAGATGGGATCTGGAACTCTTTGTCACCTCTGTAGCCAACTTCTTTGGTCTTTTATTAAACTCACTTTCCAAGCGTATAAAATCCAGAGGAATTTCCCCATTTTTTTGGATGTAACTAATGATATTTACATAACGAGAACTTAATTTTACAGATTTGTTAGAATTATAATTATCATCTTTCTGTCTTAAATAATCACTTGATGTCTCTAACAAACTCTGATGATTCTTTGGAAATAGATCAACAGTTCGTTCTTTCTTGTAATCTACTCTCCTTTTATATTTCTCACCATTTCTTACAGAATCAATTTCATTTCCTGAATTATGAAATATCGGTAAGGAATAATAGTCTGGAACATTTGTCTGAAATTGTCCAGTTGGCGCACTGGCTGACCGAAATACATTTTTATTTGTCCTTGAGTATTTCTGACTTGAACTATCATGTTCATAGATCATGTGATCAGTTTTGGTCACATGATCAGGTCTTATTTGATATTTATAAAAATCTCCTTCATTCTGACAAATGGGGTAACAATGTCCATTGTTATAAATCTTCCGGCCACTTTCAGCCAAACTGGAATGAGATCTTTGACTACAGAGTTTATTCCTTTGATATTTCTTAGATTTTGCTTTGGTTTCAGAAATGACTAAATCGACTTTGGTAGCTGCTTCCATTTTCAGCCGTTTCCAGGAATTATTTTGAACAAAAGATAAACATCCATTTATTTGTCATCTCCTTCTTCTTCTCCAGGAAATAAACCACTCCAAATAACAATATTAATTCCTGCGAAATCTAAGACTAAAATAAATTTTATGTATATTCTTTTCTTTTATTTTTTTTACTTGCTTCAGTCATTTGATTGCAGCCATGCTGGAGCACCACCTTTTTAGTCGAACAGATCGACCCCAGGACTTAATAAGCCTATCAGTCTCTTTTGCTGAACCACTAGTTTACGGGGACATAAACACACCAACATTGGTTGTCAAGCGAAGGTGGTGGAGACCAACACACACTCACAAATACATACATACATACATATATACATCATATATATATATATATATATATATATATATATATATATATATATATATATATATAT
>NC_142953.1:22611139-22618639 GCF_046866305.1 Octopus bimaculoides | reverse complement strand
TCATATCTATATGCTTATATACATGCGCATGTACACATATATACATACACCCCCCTGCACACACACACATACATCTCTCTACATAACAGCCCACTAACTATTCTACTCTACCTGTATAAACTGTGGGTATGGGATATGATATCTATTATGTATATTTCCTATTTAGTATCTATAAGGATGTACTCCCATATTTGTCTGAGTGTTGGGTCTTTTGGGTGCTTAGATAAGATGCGGATGTCAAGTTGACCCAAGTTGCCTCCATGTTGGTTCTTGCCATGCTGGTAGAGTATGGAGGACTGTTTTTTGTCATCATATTGTCTCAAATGTTCATTTAGTCGTTCCGCAATGCTCCTAGATGTCTCCCCTATGTATGTCATGTTCATGTCTTTACAAGCACCTTCTACGCATCTTATGGTGTAAACTACATTTCTAGTTCTACAGTTAATGCCAGGGCTAATCCTACATACCATGCAGTTATCATTGGTGCATATGGTATTCTCAAAGGGGTACGTCCTACATAGTTGTGATCTGACGGAGTTCCCAGGCTTTTCAACAATCTTAATGTTGAGTTTGGTCTCCTTCAAGGCTTTTCTAAATCTACGGGCTAGCTCTCCATGGGCTGTGGCCTCTACAAACATCACTCCTTGATATTTGTCGGTTTTACACCATGTGTTCACCCTGTTTGCTTTGTCACAAGTTCTTTGTATCCTATTCCAGTCTTTGTTTCTCTATCTAGGGCAGGTACCACTGGTATCATTACGCATAATGTTATCTAATTTCCTTCTAGCACCCCTGTATACTCGAACCCTATCTTTCTGATCATATCCAGAGAACTGCATGCAATGCATGAAGTTCTGTACATGTTTTTTCATTTCATAGGGTTCACATAGTGGGGACACGTTCATTATCATAAGTCTGCTATCAGTATGTTAATTTTCATGTTGTGTGACAAAGCTGAGTTCTTGTGAACAACATATTTTGAAGTTATGGGTTTCATGTAACAGGAGTGGAGGAGCTGCACTCTATTGTGCACAGTCTCTAATCAAAGTTCAGTATCAAGTACCGGGATCCTATTGTTGGGGTGCTTAGTGGGGTAATCTATAGTTACCTTGATACCTTGGTGGATGGAGTTAGCTATTTGCTGGATGCTCTCCATTACATTCTTCTCAGTTTCTACATGACCGTCACTAGAGTTGGTCCTAACTATGATGTTAATGTCGTCTACATATCTACTGTAGAGAAGAAGAGTTGTGGACTGTTCTGCTAACATATGTTTAAGTTTTCTGTCCCACCAGGTCATGAAGAGGCCAGCCACATCTCCAGCTACACCAACGCCGATAGCTGCACCTTGAACCTGCATGTATAGTTTTTTGTTAAACTTTACTATGTGGTTCTTCAAGGTGGTTTTTACACTGGCCCCTATTGCATGTGCGATCATTTCTTTCACCTGATTGTTGTTCTCAGGGTTTTGGGTGGGTGCGGTCCAGCCACTCCAGCGCTCTGTGGTGCCTTTCTTCACTGCTGAAGTGATGGTGGGTGGTCTTCCCCTCTGTGACCTGGTGGGGTAGATTCTGCCCCACCACACACACACACACACACACATGCACACGCACACACATAAACATACACATGCACACACACATGCACACAACATGCACACAGACACATATGCGCACACATACACACATGCACACACACAAACACACACACATGCACACACATGCACACACAGACACACACATGCACACACACATGCATACACACACATATGCAAGCACACACAAACACACATGCACACACACACACATGCACACACACACATATGCAAGCACACACAAACACACATGCACACACACACACGTGCAGACACACACACACACACACATACACAAAACGTACGATAAGGTGTAATAAAACAGGATAAGAGACAACAGGTGTGTTTTAGGTTATAAGTGGATTTGATCCCCAATTCATTGAATTCTCGTTCCAAACTACTTAATTGCTACCACGTCTGTGTGTCTAATGTCTACTGCAAGTCTGGGCAAAGAGATTCAGGGAAAGAGAAGATTTCACAAAATCTGTTTGGTAATAAAAAGAAAAAATTATAACAACAACAACAAAATATGCAAAAAAAAAAATAGAAATAATTCAGATAAAAATTACGAATGTTGTTTATGCATGTAGATTTGATGTTGCTGTTGTTGTTGTTGTTCTGGTCGTTTAACCCCAGGTTAATGCTGATCCCTTATATCCATGATCAAAGGCATTCCAGTTGTGGCTGCCCTTTTTCTTTTGTGCGTGAGTGTGTGTGTGTGTGTGTGTGCATGCATGTCTGTGTGTGTGTGTGTTTGCATGCATGTCTGTGTGTGTGTGTGTGTGTGCATGCATGTCTGTGTGTGTGTGTGTGTGTGCATACATGCCCCTGTGTGTGTGTGTGCGTGTGTGTGTGTGTGTGTGTGTGTGCATGCATGTCTGTGTGTGTGTGTTTGCATGCATGTCTGTGTGTGTGTGTGTGTGCATGCATGTCTGTGTGTGTGTGTGTGTGTGCATGCATGTCTGTGTGTGTGTGTGTGCATACATGCCCCTGTGTGTGTGTGTGCGTGTGTGTGTGTGTGTGTGCGTGTGTGTGTGTGTGTGTGTGTGTGCATGCATGTCTGTGTGTGTGTGTGTGTGTGTGCATACATGCCCCTGTGTGTGTGTGTGCGTGTGTGTGTGTGTGCATGCATGCCTCTGCGTGTGTATGTGCGTGAGTGTGTGTGTGAGCATGCATCCCTCTGTGTGTGTGTGTGTGCATGCATGATTCTTTGTGTGTGAGTGTGAGTGTGTGTTGCATGTGCATGAGTGAATGTGTGTGTGTGTGCGTGTGCACATGCACATGTGTGTGTGTAAGTGTATGTGTGCATGCGCACGTGTATGTGTGTACGCACGTGCATGTGTGTATGTGTGCTTGTACGTGTGTGTGTGTGTGAATATGTGTGAGTGTGTCTGGGTGTGTATATGTGAATGGCTCTTAACTCTTCATCATCATCATCATTATCATCATCATCACTATCCTCTTCATCGTCATCGTCATCATCATCATCATCATCACTATCCTCTTCATCGTCATCATCATCATCGTCATCATCACAATCATCATTAAATGTCCGTCTAATTCGTGGAGGCATGGGGTTGGACACTTTGACCTACCACAATAACAACCAATTCTGCCCCAAATCCCACTCTATCACATTAAAAAAAAAACACAAAACAAAACAAGGACACACAGGGAAATGTAGTCCTAGATGTACAAGGACAGCTGTTATATAAATCTTTACCTCATGTCAGTCGGCTGGATCCCTACTGATCTGGCGAGGGTGGGGGGTGGAAAAGTGGGAGTAAATGACAATGAGAACACCAGCAACAACAGCAGCAGCAGCAGCAGACAACAATAACAACTTGTTTAAACATAAATTATAGACAGACAAACGAGTTAGTTGGTTAGTCAGCTAATTAACTGCATTCTGCCCCCATCACCACCGCCACCACCACCACCACCACCTGTTCCTCCTTCAACTCTTGACATAATAGATATGTGCGGAGGTGGACGTCACAGCTGGATCGTCTTTGATCATGGGCTTGTTAGATCAAAGCTGACTTGACCCAGTGGGGAGGAGGAGTGGGGAGAAAGAGATGGGAAAAGGGAGGGGGGAGGAGGATATGGGAGGAGAGGGAGGGGAGAAGGCGGAGAGGGGAGTTGCTAAACACCACAAACAACAACAACAACAACGGCAACACCATCACCACCACCACCGCCGCCACCATTACCACTACAACAAACAACAACAACAACAACAGCAATGTTCATCTGATCCATGTCCTTGGTTCCATCAATCACGTCTGCAAGACTCGAGGTCAACACCAAGCGACATTTGTGTACCTTGGAATGTAACAAGAGAAACACCTGACATATTGTCACCCAGATCTGTTGTGACAACAAAGGTATGTGTTGATGAGATTTTTATCTTGGGTGGTGGTAGTCGTGGATGGAGAGTGGTGTTCACTATGAAGAAATCTTTCTTCTTTTGACTTGTTTCAGTCTTTGGCCTCTGGCCATGCTGGGGCACTATGTTGAACGGCTTAGTGGAAAACAAATCAACTTTAGTCATTGTTCGTTTAAGCCTGGTACTTATTGTTCTTATTTCTTTACTGCCCACAAGGGGCTACACACAGAAAGGACAAACAAAGACAGACAAACGGATTAAGTCGATTATATCGACCCCAGTGCGTAACTGGTACTTATTTAATCGACCCCGAAAGGATGAAAGGCAAAGTTGACCTCGGTGGAATTTGAACTCAAAACGTAGTGGCAGATGTTCGCCCGGCATGCTAACGTTTCTGCCAGCTCGCCTGGTACTTATTGTTCTAGCAGTCTCTATTTACTGAACTGTTAAGTTACATTGACATAAACAAACCGACACTGGTTGTTATGTGGTTTTGAGAAACAAGTACAAAAACACAAACACATAGAATATACATGTATATAGTTGTGACCATCACCAGTGAATGGCACCCATGAAATCATAATCATGGCCATTGCCAGTAGCATGATCTTCAAATGCTGGGCTTCACAGAGGTGAAGACAAATGACCATGACCTTTGGTGATATGCTGTACTTGAGAAGATTCGTCAAACCAACCAAGTAAAATCATAGTTGTGGCCATCACCAATGTCATATGAATGGCAACTGTGAACTCCTAATTGTGGCCATTGCCAGTAGCATGATCCTCACATGTTGGGCCTCACGGAGGTGATGACAAGTGACTGAGACCTTTGGCAATATCCTGTGGTTGAGAAGACTCATCAAGCCAAGTGAAATCATATTTGAGGCTGTTGCCAGTGTCGTATGAATGGCAGCCATGAAACCAAAATTGTGGTCATTGCTGGTTGTATGATCTTCAAATGTTAGGCCTCACGGAGGTGATGACAAGTGACCGAAACCTTTGGCAATATGCTGTGGTTGAGAAGACTCGCCAAGCCAAGTAATATCGTAGTCGTAGCCGTTGTCAATGATTGTTTATTTTTAATGACATTGTAGGGCAGACATGACAGGCCAGATCTTGCCAGTTTGTATATAAAACAAGGAGAGTATTTGGACCCTTGATATACCTAAATGGATACACACACATATATATATATATATGTATGTATGTATAACCCTTCATGGAGGTGTGTAGCTTGTTGGTTAGGGTGTTGGACTCATGATCATGAGATTGTAGTTTCAATTCCTGAACTGGGCAATGCATCATATTCTTGAGCAAAAACACTTCTTTTCACATTGCCCCAGTCCACTTGGATGCCAAAAATGAACAACTGTGCAACAGACTGGTGTCCTGCCTAGGGAGAAATATAGACATCAGGGAAACTGGCCGTATGCTCCTTAGAGATTCACGCGGATTCACCATACAGAAATAGACTGGTGGATGTGGATGGTTTAGTGGTTAGGGATGTTGGAGATATGATTGTAAGACTGTTGTTTCGATTCCTGGACTGGGCAGCACATTGTGTCCTCGAGCAAGACACTTTATTTCATGTGTCTTGCTCAGTTCACTCAGCTCACAATAGTGAGTAATCCTGAGAGGGACTGGGGTTCCATCCAGGTGGAGAATTTACACACCATGAAACTGGGAAACCGGCCCCTTATGAGTCGGTATGATTTGAGAAGGTCCCTTCGTGTATGACTCTTTGGCATTCAGATTATTTTGTCAAATGTTCTGCTTTATTTATTCACATTGTTTTCAATTAATCATTCATTATTTTATAGCTTTGAGATTTCAATGATGTGATTGTTTAGTTTTAGAATGACATTGTAGGGTAGGTGTGAGAAACCAGATCTGTCCTGTTTGAACATAAAACAAGTAAGATATTTAGAACCTGGATGCGGCTAAATGGATACATACATACATACATGATGGCTGCCCCCTCGTTATCGAGTATGGCCATTGCACGAAGCTTAACTTAACGGTGCTGTGATTGAATGCGACTTTTTAGCCCAGCCAAAGATCTACAATGTCTTGCACAGAGTTGGCATCCAAAACCTTTACTGGCAATAGCTGGCTGTTGTTGTAACTGGGCTCCATGGACCTTTGCGTGTCGTTTAAGTCCTCCGGCTGAATCACACTCCCTTCCACATGCCCGACAGACATGACTAATACATACATACATACATACATACATATATATATGTATGTGTGTGTGTGTGTGTGTATGTATGCATAACCTTTTAGCATTCAAATTATTTTGCCAAATGTAATCCTTATTTACTCACATTGTTTTTTGAATTAATCTTGGATTATCTTGTAGCTTCAAGATTTTGATGATGTGATTATTTATTTTCAGAATGGCATTGTAGTGTATGTGTGAGAGGCACAAACTGGCCAGTCTGAATAAAAAATAAGTCCCGTCCAGTAAGTTCACCATTATCAATTCACCACAGGGTAAGTTCACCATCATCAATTCACTGTTTCTTTATTTGTTCAATAAGATAGATTTTAGCTATTAATGATGAGATATATAGCTATGTTTTCTCAATAAACTTTCCTCGCAGTGAACTTTCTTCAAGGTGAACTCATGGCTGTAAACTTTCCCTGCAGTGAATCGATGACGGTGAACCTACTTGTAATCCAAATAATTAGAATATTTGGGCTGGATGTGGCCAGTTAGAATACGAAATGGTGAAACCTTCTAACCTCAGGACCTATTTTTTGGAGACAAATTCTTTCATGATCCCTATTTTAGTTACAAAAATCAATGGGTAATAAAAACTATAAAATCCTTGAGGGATTATATTAAATAAAAAAATTTGCTAAGAATGCTTTAAAACCAAGAAAATACAACACAATGTAGATACAAGATAAACCCACATAAAACATTATTAAAAGCAATAAATATATTATATTCTTTTATTCGATTATTCTTTTAGTTATTTCTGTCATTGGACTGTGGCCATACTGGGGCACAATGTCAAAAGATTCAATCATTTGCAGTGACCCTATCACATATTTTATTGGTCTCTTTTCTTTGCCAAAATCTTAAGTTACGGGGATTTAAGGAGATTTACACCAGAGTGGTCATCAAGTGGTCAGAAAACACACACACACACACACACACACACGCATACACACACACGCACACAATAAATATATGCGTATATACATACATCAAAAGGATCAAAGGTCCTTCATGAGCCATTGGCTCATACGGCCTGTTTCCGGATGATAATGATGATGAGTTTGATGATGATGACGGCGACGACAATGACAACGATGACAAGGATGATGATGATGATAATGGTGAAGATGACAATGCCACTGATGATGATGATGCTGATGATGGTGATGATGATGATGATGATGGTGATGATGATGATGATGATGGTGATGATGATGATGATGATGATGATGATGAGGAGGAGGAGGAGGAGGAGGAGGAGGAGGAGAAAGAGATTCTTTTTTCTTCTAT
>NC_142953.1:22601139-22603639 GCF_046866305.1 Octopus bimaculoides | reverse complement strand
CTGTCCAACATCCATCTAGATCTATCTATACATAATAGAGATGGACGAGTGTAGTTAGTGTATTTATATGCTCGTGACATGCATGTAGTGGTTGGCATGGTTGGATGGTCGAGAAGCTTGTTTCGTAACTGTGTGGTTTAGGGGTCAGTCCTCCTGCATGGCACTTTGGCCAAGCGGCTCCCAATATAACCAGGTTGATCAATGTCTTGTGGGTAAATTTGGTAGACGGAAACTGTAAGGAAGCATGTCATGTGTGTGTGTGTGTGTGTGTGTGTGTCTGTGCATGTGTGTGCATGTTGGTGTGTATGTCTATGTGTTTTTGTGTGTGTATATGTGTGTTATTGTGTGTGTGTGTGTGTGTTACTGCATGTGTGTGTGTTAGTGTATGTATTTGTGTGTATATGTATTTGTGTGCATGCGTGTTTGTGTATATGTGTGTGTTAGTGTGTGTATGCATATGTGTATGATTGTGTGTATATGTGTGTGTGATTTTATGCGTGTTTGTGCGTATGTATGTGTGTGTGATTTTGTGTGTATGTATGCATGTGTTTGTGTGCATGTTTCTATGTGTGTTTGTATGTATGTGTGTTTGTGTGTGTGTGTGTGTGTGTGTGTGTGTGTGTTTGTGTGTGTGTGTGTGTTTGTGTGTGTGTGTGTGTTTGTGTGTGTGTGTGTTTGTCCCTATACCACCATATGACATCCGGTCTTGATTTGCTTCCCCACCCCCAGTGACTTAGTGGTTTGACAAAAGAGATCGATAAGATGAGCATCAGCCTTATGAATATGTTCTCAGGTCCAGTTTATCTACTATTGACCAAATATAGGGGCCAAACAGCTCATTCCCTCCATCAAATCAACATTGCCTGTACAAGTTCAACTAAATCTGTTAAGATGGTGCCCCAGCATGGCCACAGTCTAACGACTGGAACAAGTGAAGGAATGACAGATAGTCTTGGATTAGATTTGACAGAATAATCTGAATAATAATGGGTTAAAGCTTTATCTACTTCAAGCTTCACTGTTCCAAAGACAAAAACGATAAAGAATTATTTCACATTCTCTCGAAAGTTCGTAAAATTTCTGTCGACATAAGCAACATACAGTTCTTTCTGATAAGAACCATCATCATCATCATCATCGCCATCATCATTGTCATCATCATCAGCATCATCATCATCGTCATCAACATCATCATCATCATCATCGTCTAACATCTGTCTTCTATTCTGGCATGGGTGAGACAGTTTTACAGGAGCTGGTGTGGTAGAAGACTGCACAGAGAACTCCAGGGCCTACTTTCACATGGCCTTTACAACCTGGTTGCCTTTCCTAATGCCAACCACTCTACAAAGTGGACGAAGTGCTTCTTATGTGCCACCAGCACCGGTTAGGTCTGCTTTGGCATGGTTTTTCAGCTGGAACCCATTTGAAGGATTGCTTTGGTGCAATGGTAGAACATCTGTCATGTTTACAGGACATATGAGTTCAAATCCTTTTGGCAGCCTTCAACTTTTTTCTGCTCAAAGGGCTTTTTTTTTAACCCAATATTTACTCTATAGCTTTATCTGCTTCAAGTTTCACCATTCCAGAACAGAATTACCTCAATGTTTTACAATCTAATAAGTCGGTGGAGCTTATTTTTAAAATTGTGTCACAGAGATCATGTTGTTTGTCTGTTTTGGTTGTTTTACAGAATTCTCCTCTTCTACAGAAGCAACACAAAACAGTTTCCTAATTCTCAATTACCAACCGTAATTAATTAGCTAAGCTTAATTTTTTTTTTTTTAATTGAAGCATGCTATCTTTATTTCTAAATTTTAGTGGATTTGCTGTTATCATTTAATAAATTATTAGTTTTATGTGACTCGGACATGTTCGTTTTCGTCTCTAATTACTGATAAACATTTCTCTCTTATCACATCAACATATTACTACTTGTTGTTCTTGTGTTTGTTGTTGCTGTTCTTGTTGTTGCTTATTCAGATAGGGCTGACATTGTTTCATGTTTTGGGTTAAGTACCGGGTTTTTTTTTTAATTTCTTAAGTGTATGTGTGTAAGTGTATGTGTGTGAGTGTATGTGTGTGTATGCGACTGTGTGTGTAAATGTGTGTGAGTGTGTATGTGTGTGTATATGTGTGTATGTGTGTGTGTATCTGCGTGCATGTATGTGAGTATATGTGTAAGTGTGTGTGTGAGTGTGTGTAAGTGTATGTGTGTAAGTTTGTGTATGTGTATGCGCATGTGTATATGTGTGTGTGTGTGTGTGTGTGTGTGTGTTTGTGTGTGTGTGTGTGTGTGTGTGTGTGTGTGTGTGTGTCGTGTGGTTATCCATTTCTTACAATGGTTCTCAATGAAGGTCCACATGACCCTTGGCAGGGTCCCTATAAGATATTTTTTGCAAAAATTTTATCAGCAATAAATTTGTTCTACTTTTTACAAGACACAAAATATGTTCCCAATATTTGTTTATAGAATTCCAAATAATATTTAAATTACAGA
>NC_142953.1:22553639-22596139 GCF_046866305.1 Octopus bimaculoides | reverse complement strand
ATACCAACCCAGCTGAAACTGCCTCTGGCTCTGTAGTACAAATGTCTTGTTTTCAAAAGTTTTGAATTAAAATCTTCCACCAAACCTTAGTCACAATTTATGTTCCTAACACTAGCTTAATGATAACTAAGTTATTTTACTAAATTCTTTGTTATATTTAAAGTAATTGAAAGAAATACAGAGCATCTCAAAAGAAATAGGGTAACAAAAGGGTTAAAATATATAATAGAGAAACACATTTTGTGTTCCTAATACTAGCTTAATGATAATCAAGTTATTTTACTAAATTCTTCATTGTATTTAAAATTAATTGAAAGAAACACAAGACCTGTTGAGGCAAGTGAAATCGAAATCGAACTAAATTCGACAACTGGCTCCCATGCCAATGACGTCTCCTTCATTGGACACTAAACTCGGCTTGCGAAGACCTGTTGGGGCAAGTGAAAGTGAAATCATGATGGCACCTGTGCCCAGCGTCGCCTTCCTGGCACTTGTGCCGGTGGCACGTGTAAAGACATTCAAGCGAGATCATTGCCAGTGCCGCTGAACTGGCTCCTGTGCAGGTGGCACATAAAATACACCATTTTGAGCGTGGCCGTTGCCAGTACCGCCTGACTGGCCTTCGTGCTGGTGGCACGTGAAAGCACCCACCACACTCTCGGAGTGGTTGGCATTAGGAAGGGCATCCAGCTGTAGAAACCCTGCCAGATCAGATTGGAGCCTGGTGTAGCCACCTGGTTCACCAGTCCTCAGTCAAATCGTCCAACCCATGCTAGCATGGAAAGTGGACATTAAACGATGATGATGATGATGACAACATCTCAACAGAAATACGGTTACGAAAGGGTTAATACTTTACTGCTTTATACTTTAGACCAGTGTTTCTCAACCTTTTTACCCTTGCATAACCCTTAAAATAAATTACATGTCTCAAAGAACCCCTGCACAAAAAAACTACATACCAGAGCTTTCTCATATTTTTTTCAAACTAATACAACTAATACACCAGCTTATTGTTCCCTTACCTGTCTTTGTCTTTTGTTTTCTATAAATTCGAACATGTGAAAAGCACTCGGTCCACTCTGTAGGGTGGTTGGTGTTAGAAAGGGCATCCAGCTGTACAGACCATGTGAAAACTAACCTCACCCGTGCTGGTGCTACATAAAAAGCACTCAGCCCATTCTATGGGATGGTTGGTGATAAGAAGGGCATCCAGCCATAAAAACCATGCCAAAACAGACACAATTGCCTGGTGTAGTCTTCTACCCGGCCAGCTTCTATCAAACTGTCAAACTGTCCAACCCATGCCAGCATGGAAAACGGACATTATATGATGATGAAGATGATATAAGCATATATATATATATATATATATATATATATATATATATATATATATATATAGATAGATAGATAGATAGATAGATAGATAGATAGATAGATAGATAGATATATACAGACACATATACATGCATATATATATATATATATATATATATATATATATATATATATATACATATATACACACACATATATATACATATATATATATAGGAGAATTCACGAAAATAAATGCATGTTCTTGCAGACAGACAGACAGCTAGATACATACATACATACATACGTACATACATACGTACATACATACGTACGTACGTACACACACACACACTACATAATGTTTCAGTGCCAGTCGATTCACTCATTACCGCTTTTTTTTTGCTTGTTTTTTTATTTTTATTTTTATTTTGACTATGAAAAGAGTTAAAAGTATTGCTGTTCCCTGAAATGTGGAGAAGTCTGAAAATGCTTGACTCCAAAAAGAAAAAGAGAAAAAAGAAAAAAAAGAAAAACAAACCAACAAAAAGCAAACAACAAAAAGAAAAACCCAAGTCAGGGAAGCAGCCGCACTGCGCAGCCGCTCTTCGTAGTTTCACAACGCACAAGAGTTCCGCTTTTGAAAAAAAAAAAAAACAACCATAAAAAAAAATCGCAATGGCAGGGAAAGGTACAACTTTTTGACGACGTGTGTCTCCCTTATTTCTCCCGTATTTACCTATTTACTCGGTCGCCCTTGTTGATATACAGTAACCAGACGTTCCTCACAACACCGTGGACCATTCTGCTACCCACCCCGAATAATCGAGAACGGCCTTGCTATGAGCTGCAACACTTATTATTGGTACAGTCGAATTACTTGAGACTGCTATTCCGTGATAGATATATATATATATATATATATATATATATATATATATATATTTTTATATTGTTGAGTGTATGTATGTTGTACATACAATTCGTGCTTATCTGATGTACATGTATACATACATATACATATATATATAAATACATATATATATATGTATGTCTATGTGATCGTATGTCTATTCTCTCCTGCATGTTGTGTATACAGCTCCCGCTTCTGTACTAATCAGAAAAGGAGGGGTACGTTGTCTTTATTATTATTATTACTACTATTATTATTATTATTATTAATACTATTATTATATCGTCTAAAAAAGGAAAAGAAAAGAAATTACCAAAAACACAGAATATTCACTGGGGGCAGGTGAAGTTCATTTGATTCTTTGATTATACATATATATATATATATATATATCGTGTTTACGCGCGCGTGTGTGTGTGTGTGTGTGTCTGGGAGTGTGTCCGTCGTTCGCATATATATACATATATAATAGACATTTAAGAAGAAAAATGGCATTTTCGCCCCAAGGCGGTCGTTCCCGACCGCGATCAAACCCAGCCGTTGTCTCTACCTCACCTGCCGCTCTTACTGTCCGTGCATTAACTCTAGACATTTATCCCTATTTTTCTCACATTCATAATTATAAGACATTAATTACAATGCATCTGGGCTAACATCGTTTTATTATCAGTAGGTTTTTTTTTTTTTAATGTGTGTATATATATATATATATATATATACATAGTTATATATATATATGTATGTATCTGACGTATGAATATATAAATGTTTTTCTACCTTGAAACGGGGTCTGTTCTCGTGCGACTCCACCCCCTCCATCACCCACAATTCATTCAGAGTCTACTCTTTCACCTTACCTTCTACTACACCTTCGCAAAACAACCGAAATACCAGGATTGAACTTCATGCATGCTTACACAAAATGTAATGCGAAATTGTACAAAAAATCTACCGTAGTTGGCCAACACAAGAAGAAGAAAAAGAAAAAGAAGAGGAAAAAAAGACAAAAAAAACATAACAAGCCCCCAAACCAAACCCCAAGCAAACCTTGACCAGAAACGCAAACCAAACACACACAAACTCCGACGGACCGTAATTTTTGTAAAGCTGGGGGGTAGACACCAACAGAAGCAACAACAATAACATTATTCACTACAAAAACATGGCCATGATGGACGACTATGTTTTTTTAATCTCGCATATCCGGAACTCTTTTATTACAAGCGATAATACCGGAATGTATGAGATGATTATTGAAGGCGAAGAACACGAGAAAGCACAAGAAAAACGCCCCTTGTGGTGGAATGCCGAGGGTGATGGCGGTGGTGGTGGTGGTGATAGCGGTGGGGGTCGCGGGACCCCGTCGTCGTCGTCGTCGACGACAACGACGTCGACGACGACGACGACGAAGACGCCAACAGCAGCAACAACAACAACAACAGCGCGATACATCCATTCGAACCACGATGGTGGTGTTGACGGTTGTCTGTTTGATCTAGACGACGGGGATTTGTGTCGTTCGTATGACATAATGCCAGATATGGATTACGGAGCTCATCGACGCAGATCGAACACTGCCCAACGATTGGAAAGGATGAAGAAAGAGAAACGGAAGCAGGTGAAAGTGACGCACATATCGTGGAGGACGACAGCGGGCCATTGCAATCCTGATGGTGATCATGATGATATGTTTGAAAAGAAACCGATTCCTTTGCCGACGAAAACCAGTGTCCATAAAGCTGCATCTTCTCTGCTTGCTCAGCAATTGCAAACCTCTACAGGAATTATGTCTAACCCTTTTCTAGATTATGCTAAATACGATGGTAAAGCTCAGATTGTGGTACCCACCAAGAAAATAGACATTTTTCTTACTATGGCCTTGCCTAAAGACCGCGGTTTTCCCATGCATGTGGTAGTTGTTGTTAATGCCAAAGTACATGAATTAATCGGCTTGATATGTTGGCAATATACCAACGAGGGACGAGAACCTTCTCTCAAGGACAATGCCTCCATGTACAGCCTGCATATTGCAGAAGACGATGGAGAGGTCGACATGGACTTTCCAAGTTTGGACAACCGGGAACCCGTATCGAAATTCGGCTTCAGTAAGCTTGCCTTAGTGGAACTCGAAGAACCATCACCTCCAATGAAGAATTCCGTTATCATTACAGTGAACGTACCTAATCGGGGTTTCCACAAGTTCCAAGAGGAGGATTTGACGAAACCTCTGCGAGACATCCTCACCAAAGTGTTGAAAAAGAGGAAAATCAAATTATTACCAGGAATGAACTATATTCTTGAGAAACAGAAGGAACCAGGTGTTGCTGTCGATTTAGACACACTTCTTTCAAATCTGGACAATTTTGATTTCTGTCTTGTCCGCGAACATAGCACTCGGGGCGAGATCGAAGAAATCGACTTCCAGGACTCAAACGACATGGCGACCACCTTCATGAGTCCTCAATACAAAAGCTACATTGTGAACCTGGTGCAGCGACTTCGCATCAACACCGAAGTACACTTAGGGGTAAGCGGTGAAAAGGTTGAGATTGACCCAGTAGCCAGTAAGGGTACGGCGTTGTTTTTTCGTCAGAAGGCTGTGACATATGAGGCAGACATGATCGCTGCCTGCGACCTACTTGAAGAGAAATCAAATGGTAAAAGTATATTCCGTTTGATCTGCTTTGCTGGTCATGACTACAGACATTACGATTTTGAGGCAGACCATGCTGTAGCAAAAGAGATCATTCAGAAAGTGAATAACATTTTAAATCTTCTACTTAGCCAAGTTAGAAAAACATATTTGGCCTCTCGAGGGAAGAAACTTAAAAAAATGCATTCCAAATAATAATTAAAAAAGAATAATAATAATATATATATATATAAACAAAACAAAACTTGTAAACAAAACAGAAAAGAGTAAAAAAAAAAAAAGCAGTCCCTTCCTCCTTATCTTTGTGCAAAAACAAATGTCCCTTCCCTGTCCCCCACCCCCCACTCCTGGTAAACAAACAAAAGTAAAAAAAAAAGTTGAAAAAAAAAGAAGAAAACTGCAAATCATTAAAAAACATGTATAAAGATTCTGGGAAAAAATCTAAAAATGAAGAAGGAAAAGAAGAAGAAAAGACCTGCAACGTTTTGTAAAACGGTAAACCTTACTGGAATGGTATTTCTTATGTTATCAATACTGCGTGTATGTGTATATATACACACATCCATATGCATACATAACATCATACATAGGTACATATAAACACACACACACATGTACATCTATATACATGCACAGCATCGGAGCCTGGTGTTGCCATCCGGTTTCACCAGTCCTCAGTCAAATCGTCCAACCCATGCTAGCATGGAAAGCGGACGTTAAACGATGATGATGATATATACATACACAGATATATATATATATATATATATATATACATCTATGTACATACTTTATATATATATACATAATGTAAATGTATATATATATATATATATATATATGTGTGTGTGTGTGTGTGTACATAAAGACATGTACAGATATATACACACATATACATATGTATCTTCACATATACACATGCATATACATATATATATATATATATATATATATATATATATACACACATAAATATATTTATATACACATACATCTACATCATATGTATTTATAAATATATATATACATACATAACATTATACATGTATATGTGTAAATATATGCATATATATATATATATATATATATATATATATATATATGTATATTCAAACATGTATATATATACATCTATAAACACTCTGAACATACATACTATCAAATGGCATCGATGTACAAACATAACATCATACAGCCATCTACCTATACATCTATATACATCATATATATATGTATGTATACACATGTATAAATACACATCTATAAGCATACATTAAACCTATGTATATATGCACACACATTTAAACATGTATTTTTGTGTGTGTATGTATCTATATATATATATATATATACACATACATACATCAATACACATCTATAAGCATACATTATACCTATATATATATATATGCATACACATTTAATCATGTGTATGTTTGCATGTATATATATATATATATATATATATACATATATATATACATACATATATATATGCATGGTACGTGTGCATGCGTATATAAATTTGAATATTTATACGCATTGTTTATATGCACACACATACACACACACGTATTCACAATCACACACACACACACACACACACACGTATTCACAATCACACACACATACATTCACAATCACACACACACACACACATACACATGTATTGTTTAACACCTCTGTGTATTCTGAAAGCTTGTGTTATGCAGCATCTTTTTAAACAGTTTGTTCAAAAATTGTAAATTATCTGAGTTTGAAAGAAGTTCAACAATTTTATTTATGCTTACACTGTTTTTTTTTTTTTTTGTCTTTCCCCCTCCCCTTTTATTGTCTTGTAAATAATATGTACTTTATATACACCCATGTATAATGTGTTTTTACGTATGTATGTGTATATATTGATGAGTTTTTGTTGGTTTATTTACTGTTATTATTGGTTCTGTTTTGGTGGGGGGGGGGGAAGTTTTTGGACCCTCTTGGTAAACGTTTTCTGTTTCAGGTGAATTAAAGAAAAACCTTGATTTGCAGCGAACAAGGATAGAATGGTGAAACCAAGATGAACCTTTTTTAATGCTAACTCCAAATTCAACTAGTTGAGATATATATATACACACACACACACACACACACACACACACACACACACACACACACACACATGGTGGTTGTCTTCTCTTCATGCAGAGTCTGTTCACATACATATATATCTTTATACTTACACATTTATATACTTTTATATACATACTCCAAGTTCAACCAAGATAAACCTTCTTTAATGGTAACTTCAAACTCATCTAGTTGATATATATATATATATATATACACACACACGTTTCATACTCTCTCTTTATATACATATACACACATATATTTCATTTATATATATATATATATTTCATTTATATATATATATATGTATATATATAGTTTTGAAATTGTCTCCCTTTATAAGTTAGTTTTTAGTACTCTCATATACAAGAGACTCTAAGTGACTACATATCCTCATTATTGTCTTCATTATCATCTTCTTTGTTTCAACATCCGTTTATCCCCCATACTTCCACACTGACACCGACTAAATGTATCTCTAGTACCACATGTCACATCTCGCAGTCCTGTGCCATCACACCTCTCCACCCATGTGACTCACCATCCAGAAATCCTCTCCTACCGGCCTCACAATTTCCTTCTCATATCTTTCTTACTCCTTCAACTGTCAACACCCACAAAGTGCTTCTTCATGAAAACTCGATCTCCTAGAATTAGCAGCCAAGTCACCTTCAGGTCCCTCTCTGCTGTCAAGAAGGTCAAGTCTGGCTCACCTGTGATCATGGATTTACATAATCCCAACTGGTCTGCAGCTTAACTATTATTATTACCATCAACAGGTGTCATCCATTTTCGTTCCGTATCACTGTCCCCACAAACACCCCCACTACATATGAGATACTCTCAACCTGCTAGAAATTATTACCAGGTTTACCCAAACCACACTGTCCTGTCTTAGGAAAAGAAGGACACTTTAGATCGGTGGTTCTCAGCCTTTTTAATATCCAGCATAGATCCAAAACCTGGATTTTTTAGGGTCCCATATCAATAAAGATAAAACACAGGTCAATTAAAGAAAAATTTATTATATTTATAGAAGGAAGACTGTTGGGGGCCATACGAGTCCCTGGGAGTTGTGGTTGAGGACCACTACTTTAGACAGTACAATGTTGGGTATTTATAAAGATGGGATGGTCGCCACTGGAATGATTTTTTTTGATCATGGGTCTTCAGTCAGGATTGATTTGGGGCTAAATGGCACAAACTGTCTCCCTTTATGGCTAGCCACGTCTCCACTGTCTTTCTTGTTAACATTAGATACAGACATCTGAGATGCCAGGTGTTGTAGATCACATGTAGAGATGGACCATAGACATCATATGTTACATGTAAAGATAGGCTGCAAACATCCAAGATCCCAGACAATCTATTCCATAGACATCCTGTGCTACAGTCATCTTAGAATGCAGATGTCTTGGACCATGGACGTTGCCACTTGACTAATTGGCATGGAATCAATCATAGACTCACTGCATCCTCCTCTGGCCCACAAACATGCTGTGTCTTCTCTCTCTGGCTTTTCTACTGCAACTAGAATGGCCTTTGCCCCTCTGCTAGCTCCTTCTTGAATCATATAGATACATAGGTTGCAGGATAACTCGCTTTCATCAGCCAAGTGGACTGGGGCAGCATGAAATGACGTGCTTTGCTCAAGAGCATATCATCTGGTCCAGGGATTGAAACTACAATCTTATGATCATAAGTGCAACGCCACCCTAACCACTAAGCCATGCACCTCCACCTGCTCCTCAGAGCTAACTGGTCACACACACCACCACCATTCAATCTTGCTCATAGCACTTTTCTCCCTTCTTTTCATCATTAATTCCGTGTCCCCCACAAACCACCACCAGCTCCTACGCTAACAACTTGACGCCGTTCATCCTCATCAGTATGTTAGCTTCTGGGGTTTCCTCTCTGCTCATGTCTTTCTTGTTGTTCTGTGACATTTTAAGCAGAACATTGATGACGTCAGTCTCAACGGTCTTGAATTTTGGAGGCCCTATGAAGGCCTGGCACTGCGTCTCTTCCTTCAGACCCTGCAAGTGAAAATAAAAATCTCCCAAAACCCATAAAAACCTCCAGTGGGTCTTGGTTCATTTATTCCTTGTTAATCTCTGCTTAATCTTTCACCATCGATGTCCTAGACTCACTATGTACCTTCACACATCTTACTGATCCTGTGGAGTTAATAGGGCTGTTAGAAATAGCAGCTAATTCTCCTTCAGATCACACTGTAGAAAGACACATTGGATAGCTATTACATATTTCAGTCATCGGACTGTGGGCTATGCTGGAGCACGGCATCAATTGAATTCAGTTTTTTTTTTAAAGTTTGATCCTTGTTCTATTAATCTCTTTGGTCAAACCACTAAGTCATAAGTATGCAAACGAACTAACACTTGTTGTTAAGCAGTCTAGGGGACAAACACACACATACCATCATTGTCATCATCATTTTCATGTCTGCTTTTCCATGCTCACATGTATTGGATGGAATTTTTTGAGGCTGATTTTCAATGGTCAGCTGTTCCTGGTTGCCAAACAAGGTAACATTTTCCCATGGCCAAACATCTATTACGCAATAGCCATTCAAGGAGACTATAACATACACACACACATATCTACACACCTATATGACAGGCTTCTTTCAGTTTCCATATACCAAATCCACTTACAGGGCTTTGGTCAGTGCAGAGCTGTGTGATTGGGAAGCAAACTTCTTAACACACAGCTATGTTATCATCATCATCACCATTCAACATCCATTTTCCATGCTGGCATGGGTCAGATGATTTGACAGGAGCTGGCCAGACACCAGTTGTCTGTTTTGGCACGGTTCTTGGATGCCCTTCCTAGCACCAATCACCTAACAGTATACTAGGTGCTTTTTACACAGCATCGTCACGTGTGCATTTTATGTGGCACCAGCACCTGTAAGGGATAACCTTCTATGTAAGGATGACAGCACTTTTACTAAGCTTTTTTATATTATATATAATCCAAAGGTGAGAGCTGGAAAAGCTCAACATAGAAAACCCACATAGTAGAGCGCAAATAATTTGAACTTAAACTTTGAAATCTCTATGAAGGACTTGGTCCATGGGGTAAGAGTGGATATGTGTACCTATATCTGTACCATCATCATTATCATCCGTTTAATGTCCTTTTTCCATGCTGGCATGGGTTGGACGGTTTGACTGAAGACTGGCAAGCTAGGAGGCTGCACCAAGCTCCAATCTGATCTGGCAAGGTTTCTACAGCTGGATGCACTTCCTAATGCCAACCACTCTGAGTGTAGTGGGTGCTTTTTACGTGCCACCAGCACAGAAGCCAGTCAGGAGGCACTGGCATATATATATATATATGTGTGTGAGAGAGGTTTCTTTTAGCTTCTGTTCACCAAATCTGCTAACAAGACCTCTTTGTTAACCCTGGGTTGTGGCAGTTGGCAGTTGCCCAAGGTAGCATGCAGTGGGATTGAACTCAGAACCATGTAGTTAAGAAACAAACTTCATACCACACAGCCATGCCTACACCTCTCAGTGACACTTGGGCCTATATATATATATATATATGAGATTCCTCACAGTTTCCATCTAGCAAATCCACTCCCAAGGCATTGCTTGGCCTAGGGCTACATTTGAAGACACTTTCCCAAGGTGCCACTCAGGGATTCCAAGGCAAGCTTCTAACTCACATGGCCATGCTTGGATAAAAACGTTAAAAAAAAATGGGATGATCAATATTGTTTGTAGATCTGCTCAATCAGGGACCACCTTAAAGACACGCATACAGTCTATCCTTTTGTACGAAGAAGGATGAAGACCTTTCTCTTTTCCACTGGAGACAACAGCTCCTTAAACTTCTTCCAGCCCTTTATTTTGTTGATTTTTACTTACCATGGGGTCAGGTAGACGGATGGGTGTTTTAACATGAGCCTGGTCTTCTGCTTACTTTCCCAGTTTTACCTTAGGATTCACCCACCCACCTGCTAACTCTCTGTGACTTTGAGCCAAAGAAGGAGTGCTTTCTACTTAAAAAGCGCTGGTGATAATACCACACAGGAAGCACCCAGTCCACTCTGTAAAGGGGTTGGTGTTAGGAAGGGCGTTTATCCAGCTGTAGAAACTATGCCAAAACAGAGTATGGGACCTAGTATGGGTCCTGGCCTTGCTAGTTCCTGTCAAGTTGTCTAACCCATGCCAGCATAGAAAATGGACGTTAAATGTTGATGATGATAGAGTTTTTACATGATTCCTTGACCAGCAAGAATTAGCAACCAATTCTCTCTTAATTCTGCATACTTTCTCTTTTGATCCTATATTTCTCAATTCTACCTATGGATCCAACACCCTGCTAACACCTTAGGGACTTTCATGTAGTTACTTGACCAGCTAGAATTAGCAACAAAATGTCTCTTAATTCTGCCTACCTGTTTCTGCTTATTATATATTGTCAGTTTTAAGGCAACGAGCTGGCAGAATCGTTAGCATGCCAGCCAAAGAACTTTGCTCATTTTGTCCATCTTTATGTTCTGAGTTCAAATTCTGCTGAGGTCGACTTTGCTTTTCATCATTTTGGCAGGGTTGATAAAATAAGTACCAGTTGAGCACTGGGGTCAATGTAATTGACTGGCCCTACCGTCTCCTAAACTTCTGGTCTGGTGCCAAAATTTGAAATCCTTATATATTGTCCCATGGGCTGCAGTTCACCTGTAGTTGCTCCATATAATTATTTGACCTGCTAGAATTAGCAGCCAAAGATCTCCAAATGCCATTCCATCATCTTCGTAGATGGCCATTTGGAACAATGTAGTTCTTGATGTGATTAAGTATTTATCTCACAATTATAAGGCTGTGAGTTCAATACCCCATGGTGCCTTGTGTCCTTGAGCAAGGTACTTTATTTCACATTGTTCTGCTCAGCTGGCATAAATGAGTTGCACCTGTAATTCAAAGGACCAGCCTTGTCACTGAATTTCCCTGAGAGCTAGCTATGTTAAGGATATATGTGTCTGGAGCGCTCAGCCACATGCATGTTTAATTTTACAAGCAGGCTGTTCTGTTGATCTGATCAGCTTGAAGACTCTTTGTTGTACCTGAGATAGTGCCAGTTCCAAGTTCTTCATGTACAATATCAGACATTAAAACTGTAGTGATGGTCACAGTTGGAATGCTTTCTAACATAGGTCTGACCAACTGGAACTGACCCGTTGAGTTTGCTTGGATTAACCCATCAGGATTCAGCCAAACTTTCTTCAAATCACAAGCATCTTCAACAAGAATATATTAGACCAGGGGTTCTTAACTGGGGTCCATATAAGATTTTGTTGTTAAAATTTATGTGCAATTAATTGTTTAAAGAGGGCACATGGCTCAGTGGTTAGAGCATCGGGCTAACAATCATGAGGTAATGAGTTCAGTTCCTGGACCAGGCTGTGTGTTGTGTTCTTGAGCAAGATACTTTATTTCAAGTAGCTCCAGTTAACTCAGCTGTAGAAATGGTACCAAGCTGTATCGGCCCCTTTGCCTTTCCCTTGGATTACATCGGTGGCATGGAAAGGAATGCTGGTATGCCTGGGTGACTGCTGGTCTTCCATAAGCAACCTTGACCAGACTTGTGCCTCAAAGGGTAACTTTCTAGGTGCAATCCTATGGTCATTCATAACCGAAGGGGATCTTTGCACTTTATATATATAATGTAGAGAGAGAGCAATGAAGAAATGGGTGATATATATATCCACTTTATACAGCTCAACTGAGTAGTGCTCTGATAGAGATTCAGGAATATAAAATTAAGGAGAGGAGAAAACAAATTCAAAGGCCGATGTATATATTCATTCAATCCATATTACCGAAATTCTCCACGGTATACAAAGTGCATACATAGATGCATTCATCTATATGATATATAAAAAAATTCCAAGAATTTATAAATACATACATATACACATAGACTCAGATAATTTTTTTATGTACTTACATTTATGAATTTTTATGCGTTTGTAAAATTTTATATGTGTATGAACTTTTATATATTTATAAATGTTCATGTATATGTATGTATTTATAAATTCTTAGAAATTTTTATATATCATTTAGATGAATGCGGACTTTGTATACCAAGGAGAACTTCGTTAATATGGATTGAATGAATATATACATAAGCCTTCAAATTTGTTTCCTCCTCTCCTTAATTTTATATATATATATACATATATATATATATATATATATATATATATGGTCAGTGGTTGGAGCATCGGGCTCACAATCATGAGGTAGTGAGTTTGATTCCCAGCTTGGGCTGTGTGGTGTGTCCTTGAGCAAGACACTTTATTTCACGTTGCTTCAGTTCACTCAGCCGTAGAAATGAGTTGTGATGTCACTGGTGCCAAACTGTATCAGCATTTGCCTTTCTCTTGGATAACATCTGTGGCGTGAAGACGGGAGGGCTGGTATGCATGGGTGACTGCTGGTCTTCCATAAACAACCTTGCCTGGACTTGTACCAGGAGGGGAACTTTCTAGCTGCAATCCCATGGTCATTCTAGACCAAAGGGGCTCTTTGTAAATTGTTTACACTTCTTAACTTTATAAAATCTTCTTTTTTTATGCAATTCATTTGGAAAAATATAATTATAGAGTTTTTTAAACATTGAATGGCCATTAGGGTCCAGAAGAGTAAAATAGGAACCAAAAGGGGTCCACAGGTAAAAATGAGTTTGTGTAACACTGCTTTAATCAGTTGGTTACTCTTTCTCCAAGACCCTACATTCACACCTGTTGTTTCATTTAGCTTCACCTGTAACCTGACCTTAAACAATCACAACACCTGTATGACTAGTTTTGAGTTGAGACACACCTGTGTTTACCTGCATTTTGTCTTGATAATCTATTTGTGATAAATTATTTGTTAATTAGTTCCAGGTTGACTTGATCACGTAGTCCAATCATGACCATCCAGTCATTATTTTTTTTTTTGCTTCAGATACAGGCACAGGTGTGGCTGTGTGATTACGAAGCTTGGTTCTTAACTTTGTGGTCCTGAGTTCAGTCCCACTGTGGAGAAACTCGGACAAGTGTCTTTTACTGTAGTCCTGAGTGAAACAAAGGTCTGTAATTGGATTTGGTTGGCAGAAACTGAAGGAAGCCCATTCTGTCTATGTATGTATATGCATATCTTTATATATATATATATATATACATATACACACACACACACACACACATATATATATATATATATATATACATATACACACACACACACACACACATATATATATATATATATATATATATATATATATGCGCGCACGCATGTGTGCATCTGAATTCTTTTACTTATTTCAGTCATTTGACTGCGGTCATGCTGGAGCACTGCCTTTAGTCGAACAAATCAACCTCAGGACTTATTCTTTTGTAAGCCTAGTACTTATTCTATCAGTCTCTCTTGCTGAACCACTAAGTTACGAGGACTTAAACACGCCAACATCGGTTGTCAAGCGATGGTTGAGGGACAACCACACCCAAACATATATATATAGACACACGCACACATACATATATACAACAGGCTTCTTTCAGTTTCCATCTACCAAATCCATTTACAAGGCTTTGTTCGGCCCAAGGCGATATAGTAGAAGACACACTTGCCCAAGGTACCATTCAGTGGGACTGAACCCGGAACCATGTGGTTGGGAAGCAAGCTTCTTATCACACAGCCACGCCTGAGGTTCTTTTTTGTGGCCCATTGCTTGATTTTTATTCAAGACAACCCTCTAAAATCTGGTCTCCTCACCCACCACACACGCTTTTGTTTTTTTTTTGTTGTTTTTTTTGCACTCTTAGCTAATATCTCCTGTTAGACATGAAGTCTAGTTAAGCAGTTTGCTTCCCAACCTCATGGATCCAGGTTCAATCTCACTGTATGGCACCTTGGGCAAGTGTCTTCTATTATAGCCCCAGGCTGACAAAATCCTTGTGAGTGGATTTACTAGATGGAAAGAAGCTCATCGTATATATATATATATATATGTGTGTGTGTGTGTGGTGTATAAATAGAGAAAGAGAGGGGATTCAATAGAATCTAGGCACATCAACAAATAGGATGCTAGAAATGGCTAGGTACAATAAGATAGGGTTCATAGTGAAGTAAAACAACCATGAAGGTATCAAGTATTAACAGGAAACTGTAGATATGTAAGTACCAAATTCAATTTAAACTGTAACTCCAACTCAGGGCTGGTTCTGGGTGCAGCAAACCTCTATGTATATATCTGTCGCCTCCCTAACTCCTGCACCTCCTCCTCTCAATCTTCTTTTCTCCCATTCACCCTTGCAATCTGCACTCCCTATCTCCTTGGAGATATTTCTAGTTCATTCTCTTTCTCTCTCTTTCTCCTAAATGGGAGTAGCCATGAAGTCCCATTACAACAAGAACCTGCTCCTCTCCAGTGTTTTCCTTCATGCGCTAACCCCCATCTAGCATAGACAGGCAACATCTCCCCCCCCCCCCCGGAGACTGTTGACATGTGAGTTACTTGGTTACTTCAATAGTGCCAGCAGCACCAAAATTGCTTACTGTGAAGTGGTTAGCATTAGGAAGAGATTCCAGCCTAGGAGTGGCTGTGTGGTAAGTAGCTTGGTTACCAACCACATGGTTCCGGGCAAGTGTTTTCTACTATAGCCTCGGGCCGACAGGGATGTAAACACATCAGACATTGTGCATTAATAATGGTACTTCATTGTGATAGCTAGCAAGAAATAGCTGACAAATCATCCTGAAATCCCACCCTGCCATCTTGAGCAAGGAATAGACACATTGACTGTTACATAGCCCTTGATATAACCTCCTGAAATGATGAGGTGGTCACAGTTGGATTGGATGTATCAGAAGTCTGCTTGGTCAAAGTTGAACCGAGTTAACAACAACAACATCCAGAAATCTTTTCTCAGTTTCTTGTTTCTCGTTAATTGCTGTAAGTCAGTGATGGGCAGCCCATGGGCCATAGGAGCTTGTGATTGGCATGCCTTACGAAAAATTACTAGCATTGTGGCCCACCTGATGATGATCCATATCTCATGGCTTGTTTCTTGGAAAAAAAAGATTGTCTACACTTGCTCAAAATGATCCACCAAATATCCGTCATTTGTCAAATCTTATCTTTTCTCTGGAGGGAGTCGCTTTTTACAGATTTTCTACAGAATTCTGACCCACTATTGAAAGTCACAACATTTTGTATACGAATATGCCCTGTGTAAACAATGCAATTGAAAATAGAAAACTAAGTAATAAGTGTACAGTAATCCCGCGTGATATCGTGGTTCACTTATCACACTCTCAGTACCTCATGGATTTTTCTGGCTAATATATCTGAATTTATATTGTGGAATCCTCAGTATATTGCAGATTTCTGCAGCCAATAGGTATTTATATTTTTTTTAGATTTTAATTATTTCTGTGGGAAGTTTTGGAACATAACACCCACGATAGTCGAGGGATTGCTGTATATGCATATTTCAAGAGTTTTTGCCCCCTCTTCAGTTCTACATCCAACCCATTAACCATCCAGAAACATAATGCTTAAATAGCCACTAAGTTTAGCAGTGTAATATAGACCAATTTTACATAGTTCACAGATTCCTGCCAACAGGTACATACTGGTAGAGTGACCATATTTCATCATGTACCGATGATATAGTACCAAGTAAATTAAAGGCTTTATAAGTCACTACTGTGTCCTACCTGTGTTAGCAGTGCGATTCAGTCACTTTATAAAGTTTTCTCCATAGGTTTTCTATAGAAATTAAAGCCGGCACTGGAAGTTATGATGTTTTGTACTTGAATACGTCTATATAAACAATGAGATTGAAGATAGAAAAATAGGTAATGAGTACATACCAGTAATTAATCTGAAGGTAGTATACAGCCAGAAAGCACACCTTCCTCTTGTCACATACACTGTGCCATCCCTGATCATATGCTCTAGCCACAGACTACCATTACTGACCATGCCTTCCTCTAGCCACACCCTTCTCCATCATTTTCATCACTGGCCATGCCCTCCATCAATGTTGGCATTTTTTTGTTCCCATCCAAACACTGCTACCACTGGTCATGCCTTCCTCCAGCCACAGTATCACTGCTGACCACACCTTCCATTAGTGATGACACCCTCTTCTATCACTGGCCACATCCTTCTCTATCTACACCGTCATCTTTGACCATGGCCTCCAATCACACATTGCCTCAGCTATCCATCCACACACTACCACTTGTGATCACATTCTGTATCATCACTGACCACACCCTTCTCCATCCACGTACCTCTCCATCCATGCCCTCCTCTACACTATTTATCACTACTGACCTCATCACTCTGACTCCCTACTAAACTATCAATGATCAATTTCTTTCACGTTAACCCTTTCGCACTTAAACCAGTCATGTCCAGTGCAAATATTCTCCCTGTTTTATATTCAAACTGACCAGATCCAGCCCCTCACACCTACCCTACAATATCATTCTAAAAACAAACAAACACCATTGAAACCTTGAAACTCTGAGAGAATGCATGATTAATTCAAAACCATGTGGATAAGTAAGGATTACATTTGACAGAGTAATCTCAATGCTAAAGGATTAAGCCATGTCCAGTCCAAATATTCTACCTGTACTATGTTCAAACTAACCATATCTGGCCTGTCACACCTACCCTACAATGTCATTCTAACAGTAAACAATCACATCATTGAAATCTCAAAGCTACGTGATAATGTAGGATAATTTTTTTTTTTTTTTAATCAGAATAAATATGCATTAACGTTTGAGAGAGTAATTAGAATGCTAACAGGTTTAAATTACTGATCTTGAGATCAAACCTTATTAAAGTCATTGAGTTATATCCTCAAACTTGCTGGTCTCAAGTAGTGTGGCTGTCAAACGGGATCCATCCTTACCAAACACTGCTTGGAGAAGAAACAAAAGAAAAATGGTGAGATGACTGACTGGAATATTCCTGATTCAAAGCCTGGAGGATTGGATTTGACCTTCTGCTGACCAATTATATGGAACCATGTCTTATAAGATCAAAGAATGAAGTCTACAGTTTTTTTGTTTTTTTTTTCTCTCTGTTTCAGTCATTAGACTGTGGCCATGCTAGGGCATCACCTTCAAGAATTCTTTTCAGTGGACCATATCAACTTCACTACTTATTTTTGCTAAGCCTGGTACTTCTTTCTTTTGCCGAACCACTAAGCAACGGGGATGTAAACACACCAACACCAGTTGTCAGGCAGTGGTAGAGAGCAAAGACACACACATTTCATCATCATCATCATCGTTTAAGATCCGCTTTCCATGCTGGCATGGGTTAAAGGCTGCACCAGGCTCCAATCTGATCTGGCAAAGTTTCTACAGCTGGATGCCCTTCTTAATGTCAACCACTCTGAGAGTGTAGTGGGTGCTTTTTACATGCTACTGGCACGAGGGCCAGTCTGGTAGTACTGACATCGACCACGCTTGAATGGCATGGGAGCCAATCAGCCACCACTGGCAAATATATGTATCGAAATACTGACTAGTAAAACAGCCGACAACTGATGAAGGGTCGTTCCTTGTGTTGCTTGTCTTGTTTTCCGTTTGTTTCTTTTGTTGCTTGCACAAAAAGCCCTAATTCCATGTCCTCATACTTCGTATTATTTGTTGTTTATGTTTTGTGACGTCCTGTGCCCACATATGTATATGTATATACATAAACATGTAAGTATGTACATATACGTATGTATATATGCATATATATATTTTTTATTTATATGTATATACACGTGATAGGCTTCTCTCACAAGGCTTTCAGTAAATATATAAAATAGACAGAAATAATGGGTTATATACATTATTTATTACAGGCTTACAGCTGTTAGTTCTGCATTTGGGTGTGTTCATTGTTCAATTTTATTGATCATCTGAAAATATAGGGAACAAGTGATAAAACTGAAACATGAATACACCTAAATGTGTATCTGAAACAGCTGTAAGCCTATAGTAAATAAACAAATATAAATAACCCATTATTTCTGCCTATTTCTGTATCCCACTAAAAACCTACCATCTTAATTGGGTTCTGCAACCATGGATTTACAAGTTTGGTTTGTGATGGACATTTATTTCGGATTACCTGGGGTACAGTTCCAATCATACGACTTTTTTGTGAGCTTGGTGTATTTTTATTTGCAGAGAGCTTTGCCTGGATTAATATCCCTTATTAACTTATTAACCCCTCTTTGTTTTGATGTACAGTAATCCCTTAACTATCGCAGGTGTTATGTTCCACACACCATCACCATGATAGGTGAAAATCTGCAAAGTAGACACAGTACTGTACTGTATATTTTTTTATAATTTGTATATATTTTATTATAAATACAAGACAACACCACGGAGGAATCGATGTAAGCTTAAATAATAAACTGCGATATGACAAGGGATTACTGTATGTGTGTGTGTATATATATATATATATATATAAAGACACTTAGTAGCACTGAAGTGATTCAAATTTAGATCCCAATGTCTTCACAGGAGATCAATTCCATGGGGTAAAGAATGGCTGTAAAAGGGATCAGGTTGAGCGCTACTACTGAGACTTGATCTCATCTGTTGACTATATATGTGTGTGTATATGTACATGTTTGTGTATATATATTGTGAATGTTATAAAAATTTATAAACTTTTGAGAGAATGTGAAATGATTCCTTTTTGGAATAGTGGATCTCGAAGCGCAGATGATAAAGCTATAAATCATATGTAAATATTGGATTGAGAAACCCTTTTGGATAGGAGATTTGGGTTTGTATCCCATGGCCAGCCTTCAACTTTTTCTATGCAAAGGGGGTCTTTCAACCCAATATATTTATATGCTGTAATTTCTAGTTTTATGTGCTTCAAGATGCACTGTTCCAGAAAAGAATGATATATATTGTTGAAAAGATTGGTCCAAACTTTTTTTCAGAAATCTAAGAATTAATGACTAGTTACTAATTGAATTCTTTAAACGAGTCAAATATTTGATCGAACCTGTTTTGATGCTTTCAGAATTTTGCTGGGTTTTACCTGTATTTTTCTGTGTTTGTATGGTTGGGGTGTAGGAGCAGTTGTATTTTGTCTTTTCCTTTCAGCTCAAAGACCCTTGCGATTAACTAACCACTTTGCTGTGAAACGGAAAAAAAAATGGAGCTTGTTTCATGTAAGTCAAGGGGGAAAACTGGAGCAAACAGCATCGAGTCTTGGCAAGACAGACATGACAGTGCAGTTCTATATTTAAGAGATGAAGAATTATTTACATTCATGACAGTGGTTCTTGGGGTTTTTTTGTGCTTCCCTGGAGATTGAATTAAAGATTAATGGTGCTCTTTACATGGAATGTTAAACAAAAAAAAGTTTCAACTCTTTTGGCACCAACCAACTTGAAACTACTACGCCTATGATATAAATTATTGGTTTTAAAATGATCTCAATCTAAAACCTTCCATCAAAATTTCTTGTTAATTTGTTCCAAACACCAGCTTCATAATGACAGTTATTTGACTAAAATCTTTATTTTCTACATTAATTGAAAAAAAAAGTCAATGTATTTTAAACAGAAATACAATAACAAAAGAGTTAATGTGGTCTAAACTAAAATCTTCCCAAATTTCACGGTAACTTATATTCCAAATAGCTTAATGACAAAGTTATTTAACTAAAGTCTTCGTTAATTTTCTAAATTAATTGAGACAAAGTCAGAGTATTTCAACAGAAATATGGTAACAAAAGGTTTAAAAGGATCTAAATTAAACCCTTCCATCAAAATTCCATGTTAATTTGTTTCAACCACCAGCATCATAATGATAAAAGTTATTTGAAACTGGTTTTGTATTTCAGTAGAAATATGTTTCCTTCCTCCTGGTTGTATCACAGGTATGTCTTTGAGGTTAAGACGTTCTCTTGCAGCCCTGAAAGTTTGGTTTGGTTCCGCTGTACAATAAACTTGGCTAAGTGTCTTCATCCATAGCCTCAAGTTGACCAGTGGCTTCAAAGTGAAATTTGCTACACAGAAACTTGTAATCTTGCATGTGTTTGTTTACGTATGTATGCATATTCAGACACACACACACACACATACATATATTTGAAAGAAAAGGCATAAATAATGGGCTCTACATATTTCTTCATTTACGCATTGTAGACTTGCAGCTGTTTCTGATATGCTGTTTAGGTGCATTCATAGTTCCATTCACCCAGTCGATTGACTGATTGAAAAAATTGGATGACCTTAAATTACTATCATCTTCAAAACCTTTTTGTTAGCCTGGTGTATGTGTAATTAACAGACAGCTTAGAATTGATAATCCCTCATTTACACAAACACACACATGAAGGCTTGTGATAAAAACAAGTTTATATCATTAGTTTCTATGCATCAAGTCATCCCTTAGGTTCTGTCCGATTTTCTAAAATGGAATGAAAATTAAAAGTACTTTAGAATGTCTAATGGAATTAAAAATTATTTTTATGCATTTGTGTACAGTTAAACTAATTAAATATTATTTTACAGAATAATGGAATTAAAATTTCTTTGATTAAAACCCTTTCTAATGGCAATAAAGCTTAGTTCAAACCATACAACTGTTCATCGTCATCTTCAACAACTTGGAAATGTTCCTAAACTTGGAAAATGGTGCCTCATGAATTGGCCAAAAGCAACTGCAAATCCCGAGTTGACATCTCTTCTCTCCATTCTCACGAAATCATTTCACCCTTTTTGGATAGACTTGTGACTGGTGATGAAAAATGGATCTTCTATCGAAATGTTAAATGTTGTAAACAGTGGCTTGGTAAAAGGGAAAAAGCTCAACCACAACCAAGAAGGGAACTTCATGGTAAGAAGGTTCTTCTCTATCGGGTGGAATTGAAAAGGAGTAATTCACTTTGAATTGTTATCACCTAATGCAACAATCCATGCTCAAGTCTACTGTCAGCAATTAGAGCGTTTAAACCAAGCTTTGAAGACAAAAAGGCCCACTTTAGTGAATCAAAAAGGAGTAATATTTCATCAGGACTATGCGCAACCCCACACTGCAAAGATCACATCACAGAAGATCGTAGAGATTGGTTGGGAAAAAATTCCTCATCCACCTTATTCTCCCGACCTTGCTCCTTCAGACTACCATTTGTTTCATACAGAATTATTTGGGGGACATAACTTTTGCAAGCCAGGAGGAGGTCGAAACTGACATTTCAGAGGTCTTCGTTTTGAAGCCAAAAGAGTTTTACATTGATGGGATTAAAAAGCTTGTAAATAGATGGAAGGAAATCATAGATAATCGGGGAAAGTACATTGATGATTAAATTTCAATTAAATATAACATTTGATCACTTGTTTTCTTTATTCAAAATTCGGACAGAACTTATGGGATGCCCTGATACATTTCACCATTGCAGTTTGGGACTCTGCGCCGGATGCTCAACCAGCTCGGAGCATTAAGGAACTCTATTGCATTAAGTTACAGATATTGATCCACTGTAGTTAAGAATCCAGTGCAGAGTCCCAAGCAACCATAAGGGCGAAACATATGTAGGGAACAAATGATTGCGAACTTGTGCTTATCATAATTTCTTCTACAATTGCTCTGTATATGATAACAATACTACCACCAGGTGCAGTAGTTAACCATTCTACAGCAAGCAAACTAGATTAGGGTAATCTATGTGAAGATCTAAACTTAACAATGGCAATCATACATCCATCTGTACACACCGCTGTTCTGGAACCTCTTCTAATCTTCACTAATCGTTCAATAGGAACTTCATATTCCAAAGGTCACCAGACTACTTTACTGGATGGTTCTGTTTCCCTGCCCACTGCACAAGATTTGTATCGTTATATTAATGTACTCTTTTACTTGTTTCAGTCATTTGACTGCAGCCATGCTGGAGCACCGCCTTTAGTTGAGAAAATCGACCCCAGGACTTATTCTTTGAATGCCTAGTACTTATTCTATCGGTCTCTTTTGCCGAACCGCTAAGTTACGGGGACGTAAACGAACCAGCATCAGTTGTCAAGCGATGTTGGGGGGACAAACACAGACACACAAACACATACATATATATATATATACATATATACGACAGGCTTGTTTCAGTTTCCATCTACCAAATCCACTCATGCCCAAGATGCCATGCAGTGGGAATGAACCTGGAACCATGTGGTTGGTAAGCAAGCTGCTTACCACACAGCCACTCCTGCACCTATACTGGAATTTTTTTTTTTTTTTTTTTGTATTTGTGAAGGTGCGTGGCCTGGTAGTTAGGCTGATGTACTCATGATCGCTAGATCTTGGGTTCAATTCCCAGAACAGGTGGCACATTGTGTTCTTGGGCAAAGCACTTCATTTCACCTCGCTCCCGTCCCCTTTCGATCAGGGGGGAATGTTGCCCTGCTCGCCTAGCCAGCCAGGTGACGTCATTCGAAGGCTAAAACGATGCAAAGCACATTGTGTAACAGCTTCTGATAGTTTGGTCAGTTACGGGATGACATGACCAGAATTTTATGTCTAATATTGTAGTATTTAAAACTCAAGTGATTGTCAGTCTGAGTATAGCATTACAATTTAACGAAACCGTCGTTAATTAATTAATTATGAAAGATTGAGGAAGGTGATTAGTTGTATTAATGTCATGTAGGCTCCTGTGGGGGTGAATTCAGTTGGTAATATTTAAAGATCTATTAGACATAAGATATTTTTTTACTTCCCTCACAAGTTTCAGGCACTGGCCTGTGGCCATACTGGGGCACAACCTTTGATTTTTTAAAATTTATTTTATTTTTTACTATCAACAGTTTTAAGAACGTTAGCCAGTTAAGGGAATAAGTTTACAGGAGTTACGTCCCTTTAGAATTACTCTAGTGTAACGCAAACACACACAGTCTCTCTCATACACACACATTTAGGGACATGAAAGACAAATTTATCATTAAAGAATTCAATTTTTTTTAATTTTTTTTTGCTCTTACAACTTTTCTACTGTGCTCGGATCTTTTTTAAAACGGGGGCCACATTTTTCATTAATGTTTTACGTAGTGTTTTTGGTACCGAAAGACTTTCAAACTTCGTATACTTATCTATTTTGTGTTATAGAACAGAAAAATATTTTTGTATTCGAATTTATTTCATGTAAAAAATTGTCTTATTTCGATAATTTCAACCAATCACTGACGTCCATTCAGCCGATATACATTAAGTGCCGACTACATAAACAAACGATTCTTCGTTTTATTTGCTTTTTTCATTTTAAATTTGCTTTAACCCTAACCCTAAGCCTAACTCTAACCCTAGGTTAGGGTTAGGGTTAATTGTTTCAGAATCGTTTGTTTATGTAGTCGGCACATAATGTATATCGGCTGAATGGACGTCAGTGATTGGTTGAAATTACAGAAATACGACAACTTTAACATGGAATAATTTATGGATTTCTTTTTTTTTTAAGAAGACTAAGAGAAAAAGATGTTTTATATGACACATTCTACCAGTGATCCAAGTTTCAAAGTGTTTCGTTAATGAAAAATGTGGCCCCTGTTTTAAAAAAGATCCCTGTGCTCTATATATTCAGCATTGAATTCATTTAAAGTATCCAATGATAGAAGACAAACCCATAGCCCTTTTTTATAGTCTATACATTGTTTTAACAGCATTACACTTATTTTTAGATGACCAAAATGTGACAAAATTTTTTTTTTAAATAATTTGAAAATAATTAAGTATGTTTCCTGTCTGACAGTATAGGATATTAAATAAAAGCATTAATCATTTATAATATGCAAATTAGTAGCTCTAATTATAACTCTCTGGAGCTGATGAATTTGGTGTGTTTATAAATAGATTGCTTGTTTTCCTGAGAGTGGTCGGGTGATTTAGACACCATTAATTAGACCTACACCTCCCAATACAATATATAATATTGCATAACAAGTATTAAATATATATAGACACGGGAGTGGCTGTGTGGTAAGAAGCTTGCTTCCCAACCACGTGGTTCTGGGTTCAGCCCCACTGTGTGGCACCTCGGGCAAGTGTCTTCTACTATAGCCTTGGGTCAACCAAAGTCTTGTGAGTGGATTTAATAGACAGAAACTGAAAGAAGCCAGTTATATATATATATATATATATATATATATAGTTAGGAAGGGCATCCAGCTGTAGAAATTCTGCCAGATCAAATTGGAGCCTGGTGCAGTCATCTGATTCGCCAGTCTTCAATCAAAGCATCCAACCCATGCTAGCATGGAAAGCGGACGTTAAGCGATGATGATGATATATATGTATGTGTCTGTGTTTGTCCGCCCACCATCGCTTGACACTTGATGTTGGTGTGTTCACGTCTTCACAACTTAGGCAAAATCACATGATCTGGTGGTCTTGGCACTAGAGATGAGGGGGATTTATCTACCTGTTAGCGATATAAACAAGAGTGCATTTTGCACCAAAAGCCAATCTGAGAGCTTCTCTCTTGCTATCTACTGCAGTATAGCCTGTTCCAACAGAACATACATTTTCAAATGAGGATGACTATTACCTTTCAGTCTTAATACTGTCTGTCACTTATATGTATTTTGTAACAAGCTCACTGGCTAATTGCAACACCAGTGCCTCATCTGGCACTGTTTTTCTATATATCGCTGGCAGGGAGATGAGTCACTGTTATCTCTAGGGGTCAAGAAGACCCATAAGCTGAACAAAATTGCAATTGTGACAGATACCGGTGTCACGCAAATGGCACATGTGCCAGTGGCATGTAAAAGCACCCATTATGCTCTCGGAGTAGTTGGCATTAGGAGGGGCATCCAGCCATAGAAAACCATGCCGAATCAGACTGGAGTCTGGGGCAGTTTACCAGCCCCAGTCAAACTGTCTAACCCATGCCAGCAAGGACAATGGACGTTAAATGATGATGATGATATATATGAGGGGGTGCAGAGATGTTCCTGGCTTTGGGTAAAAGAAAACACAGAAGGATCAGCAGTTAATTATAATTTTATCCAACATATTCCCCTCTCAGATTCACACACTTACTACAGCAGTCCTTCAGTTTTTCTAAGCCCTGTAAAAGAACAAAAGAACCTGGAAGGTTGGGCCTCCAACCAGGCCTTTTACAATGCCCCTAAATGCCGAAACTTTTCAACACTCCCTCATATATATATATATCATCATCATCATCGTCGTCGTTTAACGTCCGCTTTCCATGCTAGCATGGGTTGGATGATTTGACTGAGGACTGGTGAAACCGGATGGCAACACCAGGCTCCAATCTAATTTGGCAGAGTTTCTACAGCTGGATGCCCTTCCTAACGCCAACCACTCAGAGAGTGTAGTGGGTGCTTTTACGTGTCACCCGCACGAAAACGGCCACGCTCGAAATGGTGTCTTTTATGTGCCACCCGCACAAGCCAGTCCAGGGGCACTGGCAACGATCTCGCTCGAAAATCCTACGGGAGCCAGTCAGGCGGTACTGGCAACGGCCATGCTCAAAATGGTGCATCTCATGTGCCACCCGCACAAGAACCAGTCCAGGGGCACTGGCAACGATCTTACTTGGCTTGCCGGGTCTTCTCACGCACAGCACATTTCCAAAGGTCTCGGTCAGTAGTCATCGCCTCGGTGAGGCCCAATGTACGAAGGTCTTGCCTCACCACCTCAGCCCAGGTCTTCCTGGGCCTACCTCTTCCACGGGTTCCCTCAACTGTTAGGGTGTGGCACTTTTTCACGCAGCTATCCTCATCCATTCTCACCACATGTCCATACCAGCGCAATCGTCTCTCTTGCACACCACAACTGATGCTTCTAATGTTCAGCTTTTCTCTCAAGATACTTACACTCTGACATATGTATATATATATGAATGTGGTTTCTTTCAGTTTCTATTTAGCAAATCCTGCCTTAAGATTTTGGTCTGTCTGAGGTTAAAGAAGATATTTGTCCAAGGTACCATGCCCTGGGACTGAACCCAAAATTACATGGTTGGGAGGTAAATTTCTTAACCACACAGCCATACCATGTTAGTATGAATATATAGACATATACACACTCGTACACCATATACACTTGATAGATTTCTGTCCACTGAAGTTTAGTTTATGTGGCATTGGTCATCACATTGCTATAGTAGAAGACATTTTACTCAGTGTGCTGTTTGCTGGGACTGAAACTGGAACCAAATAGCTGCAAAGTGAGCTTCTAAATCACACAGACATGCCTGGTTAGTATAAATACACCAATACTGTAGCAGTCATCTGTGTATCACATTTAATGTATATACACTGTTAGTAGGCCAGAGTGCAGCAGTTTTTCTCCTGAGATAATATCTCTTAAGGATTAGCTGTATTAAAAACAATAAATATCAGAGAGAGATGAAAATTTTCCCCAGAAGAGGCCAGCAATAGTGCCAGATGCATTTTGGCCTTTCTTGGGACTTTTAAATGGCATATACATCCAGCCAACCACATGCTTGGACAAATATTCATCATCTCTAATGTTTGTTTACATCTAACGGAAAGAAAAGCAATATAGAACAGTTAATTATGGAAGTGGCTGTGTGGTAAGTAGCTTGCTTACCAACCACATGGTTTCGGGTTCAGTCCCTTGGCACCTTGGGCAAGTGTCTTCTACTATAGCCTCGAGCTGACCAAAGCCTTGTGAGTGGATTTGGTAGACAGAAACTGAAAGAAGCCTGTCGTATATATGTATGTGTGTGTGTGTGTCTGTAATTGTCCCCCCAATATCACTTGACAACCGATGGTGGTGTATTTACGTCCCCCGTAACTTAGCGGCTCAGCAAAAGAGACCAATAGAATAAGTACTAGGCTTACAAAGAATAAGTCCTGGGGTTGATTAGTTCGACTAAAGGCGGTGCTCCAGCATGGCCACAGTCAAATGATTGAAACAAATAAAAGAGCATGTAAAAATGCATAAATAAAATCAAAAAGTGGATAGGACCTTTTAGCAGCCACCTAGGATTTGAACTTCTGTAGATAAGTATTTATTTTTTTAAGAAAGCACGGAGACTCAAAGAAGATTTTGCTGTTATTTCTTGTAAACCGGTATAGGTGCCTTGGTTAGCTTAACCCTTCCTTATTTAATCCAGCCCAAATATTCTCCCTGTTTTTATGTTTGAACTGACCAGTTCCAGCCTCTTTCACTTACCCTACAATGTCATTCTAAAAATAAACAATTGCATCATTGAAATCTCAAAGCTACAAGATAACATATGGTGAATTCAAACCAATGTGAGTAAATAAGGGTTACATTTGACAGAGAAGGAAACTGAATGCCAAAGGATTGTCCTCGCAGGGACAAAGTGGCCGAGTTCCTTTCAAGTGTTGGGCCTCATGGAGGCAATGACCAAGACCTTTGGCATTATGTTGTGCTTGAGAAGAAGACCCATCAAGCTGAGCAAAATTTCAGTCATGGCAGATACTAGTGTCAATCAAATCGGCACCCATGCCTGTGGCACGTAAAAGCACCCTGGTGTCACACAAATGGCACCTGTGCCAGTGGCATGTAAAAGCACCCATTACACTCTTGGAGTGGTTGGTGTTAGGAGGGGGATCCAGCTGTAGAAAGCCATGCCAAATGAGACTGGAGTCTGGTGCGGCCTTCCAGCTGGCCAGCCCTGGTCAAACCGTCCAACCCATGCCAGCATGGACAACAGATGCTAAATGATGATGATGTGCCCATTTAGCCTCATCCAGGGTCTAACTCTACCTATTTTGTGTACAAACCAGCCAGATTTGGCCTCTCACATCTTCCCCACAATGTCACTATAGAAATAAACAGTCTTGAAACAACGAGATTAATTCCAAACAATGGGAAGAAATAAGGAATACATTTGACCAAGAGACTTGATTGTTTTTGTGATTTGGTGACAGGATTCTTGCTTCAAAAACTGTTGAAAACGGATTTGAGTGACTTGAGGTTCAGATACAATTTTTAAAAAATAAATATATCCATGGCAACTGGAAATAGCTTTTTTAAATGGTTACATTTCAAAGGATTTCTTGAGTGTGTTGAAGAAAATAAATCTTACCTTTTACTTGAACTGTGGCCATACTGGGGCACTGTTTCGAAGGATTCAACCCCAGTACTTTTTTTAAAGCCTGGTACGTCTTCTATCAGTTTCTTTCATTATACTGCCAAGTTACAGGGACATAAACAAACCAATACAGTCGACAAACAGTGGTAAGCACAAACATAGATATATACATATAAATATGACAGGCTTCTTTCGGTTTTCAACTACCAAGGCTTTAGTTGACCCAAGGATATAATAAAAGACGCTTGTCTAAGGTGCCACACATTGGGATTGAACCCAAGGCCACATGGTTGGGAAGCATGCTTCTTAACCACACAGCCATGGAAGCACCAGTTTAAAGAACACATTCTGAGTTGCAAAAGCTTGTCACACCATTTTGCTCTGCTTGAAGATTGGTCTGGGAATGCCAAGAGAAAAACCAAAAGCGTTTTTGTTTGTTTGTTAGTTTGTTTGTTTTTCTTAACAGGTACCAGTTACCATAGCAACAAAGGTGGCGGTGAGAGGTTTAAAGATCAATGTGAGATTTGTTTGTTCCTAAACAAATTTTTTTTTTTATATCATTTAAATGTTCTCCTGCCAGGAATAAAAACCAACTCTCTCTCTCTCGTAGAAGCAACTGTGAAGAATAAATTACCAGTTTAATCTCCAAACCATATGCAAATATGTGTGTGTGTGTGTGTGTTCTTTTACTTGTTTCAGTCATGTGACTGCGGCCATGCTGGAGCACCGCCTTGAAGGGTTTTAGTTGAAGAAATTGAACCCAGGACTTTTTTTTTTTTAAAGCATAGTACTTATTCTACTGGACTCTTTTGCCAAGCTGCTAAGTTACGTTGACATAAACACACCATCATCGGTTGCCAAGCAGGAATGGGGGGACAAACACAAACACACACATATATATACATATATATATATGACGGGCTTCTTTCAGTTTCCATCTACTCACAAGGCTTTGGTTAGCCTGAGGCTGTAGTAGAAGACACTTGCCCGAGGTGCCACGCCGTGGGACTGAACCCAGAACCATGTGGCTGGGGAGCAAGCTACTTACCACACAGCCATGCCTACCAGGCTTAAAAGTAAGTCCTGAGGTCAATTCATTTGACTAAAAATTCTTCAAGGTGGTGCCCCAGCATGGCCACAGTCAACTGACTGAAGCAAGTAAAGGATATATGTACACATAGATACATATACTCAAACACATACTCACTCACAGGCATATACAATGGACTCGCCCATTGTTAAACGATGGACTCTCCCTGCATGGCTGTGTGTAAGAAGCTTGCTTCCCAACCATATGGTTCTGGGTTCAGTCCCACTACGCGGTGCCTTATGTAAGTGACTTCTACTATAGCCTTGGGCTGACCAAAGCCTTGTCAGTGGATCTGGTGGACGGAAACTGAAAGAAGCCTTTCGTATATATACATATGTATGTGCTTCTCCCCACCACCACTGTAGCTTGACAACCGATGCTGGTGTGGTTACGTCCCTGTCAATTAGCAGTTCAGCAAAAGAGACTGATTGAATAAGGCTTACAAATAATAAGTCCTGGGGTCGATTTCTTTAACTAAAAACACTTTAGGGTTGTGCTCCAGCATGGCTGCAGTGAAATGATGGAAACAAATGCTCAGCGATATTTCGTCTGTCGTTACGTTCTGAGTTCAAATTCCGCCGAGGTCGACTCTGCCTTTCATCCTTTCGGGGTCGATTAAATAAGTACCAGTTAGGCACTGGAGACGATGTAATCGACTTAATCCCTTTGTCCTTGTTTAGCCCCCCCCACCCCCACCCACCGTAGGCAATAAAGAAATAGGCGTAGGAGTGGCTATGTGGTAAGTAGTTTGCTTACCAGCCACATGGTTCTGGGTTCAGTCCCATTGCGTGGCACCTTGGGCAAGTGTCTTCTACTACAGCCTCGGGCCGACCAAAGCTTTGTGAGTGGATTTGGTAGACGGAAACTGAAAGAAGCCCGTCGTATATATATATATATATATATATATATATATATATATGTATATATATATATATTTATTTATTTATATATATATATATTTATTTATTTATATATATATATATATATATGTACATATATATATATATATATATAGATATATGTTTGAGTGTCTGTGTTTGTCCCCCCCCCCATATCGCTTAACAACCGATGCTGGTGTGTTTACATACCCGTAACTTAGCGGTTCGTCAAAGAGATCGATAGAATAAGCACTAGGCTTACAAAGAATAAGTCCTGGGGTCGATTCGTTCGACTAAAAGCGGTGCTCCAGCATGGCCGCACTCAAATGACTTGAAACAAAAGAGTAAAAGAATATATATAATACGCACACACACACACCCACATGCGTGTGTGTTCTTCGCAGCTGTCAGTGTAAGGGAGATAATCACTACAAGACAACTCTTAAATCAGGGAGAGACGAGGCTGGAGTCTAAATTTGATAGTAATGAAGGAGGTACACAGAATCTTTAATGTTGTTTCAGTTATTTGACTGTGGCCATGCTGGGGCATCGCCTTGAAGAATTTTAGTCGAACGAATAAATCCCAGTATTTCTTTTTTTTTTCTTCTTCTTTAAGAGCTGGTATTTATTCCATTGGACACTCTTGCTGAACTGCTAAGGTACATGGACGTAAACACACCAGCACCGGTTGTCAAGCGGTGGTGGGGAACAGACACAACGATACACACACACACATATATATATATATATATCTATATGACGGGCTTCTTTCAGTTTCCATCTACCAAATCCACTCAAGGTGTTGGTCTAGGGAGACTGATAAAATAAGCACTAGGCTTTAAGGAAAAAAAAAAGCAGTACAGTGGGGTCAATTATCTCGACTAAAACCCTTGAAGGTGGTGCCCCAGCATGGCCGCCGTCTAATGACTGAAACAAGCGAAAGATAAAAGATATCCTGCTGAGAGCTACAGATGAGATGTGTGGCTGGTGTTGGGTCCCATCCAAACCAATTGTGATGTAATGGTAGGATGGCTTGATTGATGGACCTGTAAAGGCTAAGAGAGAGGGTGGGAAAACCTGGAAGGGAGATGGTCGTAGGGAGCATTATCAAGCAGTGTGAAGGACAGGGTGGCAGGGATACTCGGATAAGGGCGAGGCAGAAAGGAAGAAATTTACACAAGACTTACAGCATGAAGATCAGCGGTGTTTTAGAGAGAACTGAGACGTCACTGGAGAGAAAGTGAATTTGAAATGACGAAGGTGTCATGAGGGTTGCTTGGGTGATGCAATATGGAACTGGTAAATGAAGGTTTATTTCGTTGGCTGTGTGAGTAATAACTGAAGAAACACTCGTAAATATTTAACAGAAATATTTAACTAGCAGGCTTAAAGATATTGGGTGATGGCTACTTACAATGAACAATATAGGTATTTGCTGACTAAAAGAGAGACAAACTGCTCTGGAATTATAGAAAGTTATCTGTGTGGGAATATGTGGTTGGACTAAAAATATACAAAGTCAACTGCACAAATCACTGTGGCGACAGAGATCCTTGGCTGTTAGTCCTTGGCCATCTAGTGGCATAGTGGAAGCACATGAGTTTTCTATTGTATGTAGAATTTATGGCAAAACTGATAAGGTTGAAGAACATGTCAGAACTTGTGAGAGACCCAGATAAAGAACTTATCTCTCTTGAATGTGAAAAGTGTTGACTCATCAAAATGTATTTGCTGCTGTTGAGGCGAGTATGTTTTAGCTGTGACAAGAAACAGAGAACATTGGAGTTCCTTTTATTAATTTCATTCAGTGCAGTTTGGCAGAGGAAGTATATCATAGTGTATTGATGAGAGTGGGTGCCATCGAAACCTGTTGACATTAGGTTCCACTGTGGCATTTATGTAGCTCACAGATATGGAGACCAGGATGTAGGCAAAAACGGTCTTTTATAGGAGATAAGAAAGATATTCAACAAAACCATGTCACACTACAGCCTCATGTTGATTGGGCGTCTGACGAATTACATGAAACTGTGGTGGTTCACTTGTGGTGTCTGACTGATTATCTGGTGGTTGGGGTTTCAAATCACCTTGCCGTTGCTGCTGATGAGAAGAAAGAGGCATGGAGAGACTGTTGAGTGTAGAGAATACATTGGATAAAGTGGGGTTACATATGGCTAACCCAGCAGAGGGACCAACTATTTAAGTTGAATGCAGTGTCGTAGATAAAGTAATTAAGGACATGAAAGGAAGGAAAACTGCTGGTTTGTCATGTATCGTTGCAGAGATGTGAATGCTGGATTAACCATTAATGAAAATAAGCAGATGCCTAGAGCATCAAGGGAAGGGAAGGGGGCACCACAGAAATTGTAAATGGTTTATGGCACAAAAGAAATCCTTTTAAACTTGCTAAAATAATGTTTAGGATACCTTATCTCTAGTAAGTATAGAAGCAGGTGTGCTATATAAGATTAATTTTGAGGATTTGATCAAAGACTTTGCAATTGAAAAAAGAAATGGAGAAAACTTTTCAAATATAAATAAAGTGGAAGTATACAAAAATAAACATTATTTTCTATCTTCTTGCAAGTTTTGTTTCATTTTGAAAAATAAGAATTTATTTTATGGTTTATTTTACGGCTTACATTTTGAATTATATATAAATGGAGTTGATGAAATAAAGTACCAGCTGAACACCCTTCAAAATTGTTAGGCCTTCTGCCGAAATTCGGAGCAAAATGCTTAGCAGCAGTTAGTCTTTACATTTTGAGTCCCCCGCCCCGAAAGAAATTGCTGTCCTTGTGCCAAAATTTTAAACCGTCATTATTATTATTATTTTAAGTGCTTTGGGGCCTCTATGGGTTTGAATCCAGCCCTGTGAGATACTCAAAATATCTGAAGTAGGACACATGATTCCCATTCCAGAGAGTTTATCGAGTCATTTCCTGTTGACTGGTTGGCACTCTGTCGGTTACGATGCCGAGGGTTCCAGTTGATCCGATCAACGGAACAGCCTGCTCGTGAAATTAACGTGCAAGTGGCTGAGCACTCCACAGGCACGCGTACCCTTAACGTAGTTCTCAGGGACATTCAGCGTGACACAGAGTGACAAGGCTGGCCCTTTTGAAATACAGGTACAACAGAAACAGGAAGAAAGTGTGAGAGAAAGTTGTAGTGAAAGAGTACAGCAGGGTTCGCCACCATCCCCTGTCGGAGCCTCGTGGAGCTTAAGGTGTTTTTGCTCAATAAACACCCACAATGCCTGGTCTGGGAATCGAAACCGCGATCCTATGACCGCAAGTATGCTGCCCTAACGACTGGGCCATTGCGCCTCCACTGTTGACTGGTAAAGCATTATAAAAGCAAAGAGGTCTTAGAGAGAAGCAGTTACAAAGGAAACAAACCACTGGATCAGGTTGTAAAGGTCATGGCGGGAGTGTCATAGCACAATTGATCCACAACAGGTAGGTGAGATGCAGTTTAGCATTTATTGTTTCTTACATCTAGTCCAGTGGTGGTGTGCCCTTGTGCAGGTCCTGTGCATGTGAACCTTATCCGGCAATCTCTGTAAAACCTGGGAGGACCTGCACCCCACCCCCTGCTGCCATTAAGTAGATTAATGGAACTTTGGTTACCATGATTAATGATGAATATTCAGGTGGTTTCTCGTTGCCTTCTGCAGGCAGGTAGGATTTGAACTCAGAATGTAGAGAGGTGGAAGATATTTGTGGCAACGTGCCAATTAGTCTGTCCCTCCCCCACCTGCAAAGCAATTTGAAATGCACTGCCTGGTCTGGGGATTAAACCTAGGATCTAGGGGTTGCAAGTGCACAACACCCTAACCTCTAGGCCAGCGTTTCCCAAACTTTTTTGTCACGACCCTTTTTATTTATCTCGTGACACACTGAAGGGTCGGGACCCACAGTTTGAAAGAAGCTGCTCTAGGCCATACCCTCCCTCACCCATAAATATATATTCTTTTATGTGTTTCAGTTATTTGGCTGTGGCCTTGCTGGAGCACCACTTTTAGTTGAACGAATCGGCCCCAGGGATTTGTAAGCCCAGTGCTTATTCTATCACTCTCTTTTCCTGAGCTGCTAAGTTACAGGGGTACGTAAACACACCAGCATCGGTTGTCAAGCAATGACAGGGGACAAACACAGACACACAGACAAATATATATACATATATACGACAGGCTTCTTTTAGTTTCCGTCTACCAAATCCACTCACGAGGCTTTCATCAGCCTAAGGCACTTTGCCCAGGGTGCCACGCAGTGGAACTGAACCCAGAACCATGTGGTTGGGAAGCAAGCTTCTTACCACACAGCCACTACATATATATATATATATATGTGAAGGCATGGCTGTGGGTGTGTGGTTTTGGGTTCAGTCCCACAGCATGACACCGTGGGCATCTAGCCCTGGACTGACAAAATGCCTAGTGCATGGATTTGGTAGGTGAAAACTGTGTCGAAGCCCACGTGCACGTATGTATGTACATGTGTGTGTGTGTATGTGTGTGTCGCTGTCTGTTTGTTGTATCTACTGCCAACATTCAATCGACCAGTGTGGGTTTGTTTATGTCCCTCTAACCCAGCGGTTAGGCAAAAGAGACCAACAGAATAAGTTACCAGATTTGAAAATAAGTCGATTTGTTTGCCTAAACCATAAGGTTCTCAAAGTGGGCGCTGGTGCCTAAGGGGGTGGTGTGTGTGTTGTTGGGGGTAAGAGAAAAAGCTTACAGAGTGGATTGGGGGACGCTATGAATTTATAATATTATATACGAATTATATAATATATTAAATATCAAATGATTGATAATATAAATATATAAATTAGTAAAATATAAAATATTTATTTAGCCATAAAAAATAGTGAGTATTATGTGACCATGAGGTGGGGGGGGGGGAGTGGCCCCAAAAGTTTGAGAACCTCTGGTGCTCCAGCATGACCAAACAGTCCCAGTAACTGAAACAAAAAAGAACTAAAAATACATACATAATAATTAATATACATTCAAATAATCTTATATTATTATGGTTTATTTACGGATGTAATTTGTATACAATATAATATAATACGATATAATATTTATTATTATATATGTTTATAAATAATATATTATGTAATAAATAAATATTTAATATTCATTTCTGCTTCCTTCTTCCTCTCTTTCTTTTTTAAAAGTCCTTTTTTTTTTTCAAATTGCTCCGGCTTTCTTTTCCGCGAGAGTTTTTCTTCCGGGAACTGTTGTCGCTAACGTGTTATGAAAACAGGAAGGCGGCACACGAGAGAGAGAAGTAGAGAGAAAAGGACCGAGACAGAAAAAGACAGAGAGAGAAAAGGACTGAGACAGAAAAAGACAGAGAGAGGAGAGAGAGAAAAGGACTGAGACAGAAAAAGACAGAGAGAGGAGAGAGAAAAGGACAGAGAGAGGAGAGAGAGAAAAAGACAGAGAGAGAAGTAGAGAGAAAAGGACCGAGACAGAGAGAGAGAGAGAGAGAGAAAGACAGAAAGAGAGCGAGGGAAGGAGAGAGAAAGAGAAAGAGAGAGAAAGAGAAAGAGAGAAAATGAGAGAAAGGTCAAAGCATTGCAGCAGCAGCAGCAGAAACATCGACAAGAAACGAAAGCAATTGAAGCAACAGCAGAACAGTTTGTCTGACATTGCTCTCCTGTCTCTCTCTCTCTCTCACCAACACAAGCAGCAACAGCAGGAATAGTAGTAGAAGGAGAAGGAGGAGGAGGAGCTGCAGCAGTAGTAAACCAGTAGAGAAACAGCAGTAAATCAGTAGTAAACAGAAAGAAAGCGGGACGAAGAAGGCTTTTTTCCCTCCAAATTCCCGGTGGCTGCCTTCTACAGGGGTAAAGACTCGTATTAGACGAAGAAGAAGAGTGTTTACATATATACGGACAGGGTGGTCACGATTGGATTACTCATTATCATAGGTTTTGCTTGCTTCAGCTGAGATAGACGACGACGAGATCACGGTAGCTCGAAACTGGTTATTCCGTTTGCTAAAAATAGCAGCCAAATGGGTTGTAGTGGGTGATTTATTCCTAGATACGCAATGCACATACTTCCAATACCTTCGACACCATCATCATCAACATCACCAACACCATCGTTATCCTCATCATTATCATCATCCTCATCATCATCACCACCATCGTAACATGTCCTGGATCTTTATGGTTTGACGGCCAACACTTGTTTTCTTTACATTCCACGGCGTAATTGTTTGCACCTCAATAGACGTCAGTGATTGGTTGAAATTACCGAAATACGACAATTTTTCACATGAAATAACTTCGAATACAAAATTTTTTATCTGTTCTATAACACAAAATATACAAATATTCGAAGTTTGAAAGTGTTTCGGTACCAAAAACACTACATAAAAAAATGTTGCCCGTCAAATCACAAAGGTCCGGAAGGACACTTTGGACAATGTGGTTCGAAGTCGACACAGGATAAAGGTAGATCAATAAATAAATAAAATAAAAACAGACGGGGTAGTCATATCTGGCATGTTTTTTGTTTACAGTTGCAGGCTTGGTTGTGTGTTTAAGTTGTCTGCTTCGTAACCACGTGGATTCAAGTTCGATCTCATTCCGCAGCATATAGCACCCCTTGACGCACACACACAGACACATCTATAGATACATATACTCTTTTACTTGTTTCAGTCTTTTGACTGTGGCCATGCTGCAGCACCGCCTTTTAGTCGAGCAAACCGACCCCAGGACTTATTCTTTGGAAGCCTAGTACTTATTCTATGGGGTCTTTTGCCGAACCGCTAAGTTACGGAGACGTAAACACATCAGCATCGGTTGTCAAGTGATGTTGGGGGGACAAACACAGACACACAAACATATATATACATATATACGACGGGCTTCTTTCAGTTTCCGTCTACCAAATCCACTCACAAGGCTTTGGTCGGCCCGAGGCTATAGTAGAAAACACTTTCCCAAGATGCCACTCAGTGGGACTGAACCTGGAACCATGTGGTTGGTAAGCAAGCTACTTACCACACAGCCACTCTGGTTAACCATTCACAAGATCCGAGCTTTTCCCTCGTAACTTTTAGGAAAATGGGGGGTTTTTTTCAATGAAATTTTATAGAAATCCCTTTCAAACGGCATACATTACGATTATAAAGAAAGGAGAGTATTGTAGTTCGCTTGAAGCATTGTGTATTGTTTGTAAAGAATAAAATGTTTTGACTGATACAGCAATGCACTATAATACAAAAAATGGACTATAATGACTGTTGTGAATTTAGTTATCTATAGTCTGATATGATATTGCAGAATAAAAATTCCTTCTTCAGATATCCCTAGGAACTGATGGAGTCGCTGCTATAATCGGTTTTCCAACGGATTTTATAAAAAGAAATTTGTGACGAAAAATTTTCCAAGAGGGTGGAGAGAGGACTTCGGAGAATTCACAAGATCCGAGCTTTTCCCTCGTAACTTTTAGGAAAATGGATTATTTTTCAATGAAATTTTATAGAAATGCCTTTCAAACGGCATACATTACGATTATAAAGAAATTTGTAGGGAAAATCTTTTCCAAAGGGGTGTGGAGAGGACTTCGAAAAATTCACAAGAACCGAACTTTTCCCTCATAACTTTTAGGAAAATGGGGGTTTTTTTCAATGAAATTTTATAGAAATACCTTTCAAACGGCATACATTACGATTATAAAGAAATTTGGTCAATATAAAGATCCTCAAACGTGAAAAAAAAAAAAAATTAACCAGCCTGGGGGGGGGGGGTTAACAAGTGTGTGGAAAACGAATATGAAAAAAGCAATGCGCGCTGACGACTCTAGGTCGGGGGGAAAATTCACAAGATCCGATTTTTCCGTCATAAATTCGGGTAAAATGGATATATATTGATCTTTTTTTTCCACGGAATCCCACGCATTTTCAAAATTTCATTATGTTATTGCAGTTTTGTGAGATTTGGCTATTATTTCTAGCATGTGGATAGCCTGCTTGAATGCCTGAGGATATATATTCTTTCTTTTTTTCCCCCCTTGTTGAAAAATTGAAATTTTACAAACAAATTTTTTTCACAATCGTAATCTTTGTATTTTTCAACGTATTTCGCAAAAAAATAGAAAATTTCCGGAAAAAGTGAAAAGGGGTAGAATTGAAATTTTTGAAGTGCGATTTTTGAAAATTTTTTCTTCAGAATCGGATCCTCCATAACCAAAAATGTTGGATTCCGTTTAACAAAAAAAATCAATATATATCCATTTTTACCCGAATTTATGACGGAAAAATCGGATCTTGTGAATTTTCAAAAAGTCCCTTCCCCACCCCCAGGGTCGTCAGCGCGCATTTTTTTTTTTTTTCATATTCGTTTTCCAAATACTTATTAACACCCACAAGGCTGGTTAAGTATTTTTTTAATTCCCGGGTGAGGATCTTTATATTAACCAGGAATTTGTTGGGGGAAATCTTTTCCAAGTGGGTGGGGAGAGGACTCCGGAAAAGTCACAAGATCCGAATTTTCCCACGTTATATTTCGAAATCACATTCAACTTTCTACAGATACCCTAGCGTAGTACCACTACACTACGTAATGTTTTTTTTTCTACCCACTTTCAATAATTCTTAATGTTTTGGCTTCATTTTTGTTCCATTTTACCTTTAATTACTTTTAAGCTTTTTTTTTTAACCCTTCCGTCGTTATTCTCATTCACTTGTTATTTACTTTCTCTCTCTATATATATATATATATATATAGCTAGATATATTATATATATATACACACACATACACATAGAAACATACTTTTCCGAAGGAATCTCTTTTAAAAAATGCACTTTTGAAGGTGAGGTGCAAAACTGCATCAGCCCCCTTTCTTTACACATATTTTAAGATGACATTTTGCAGAAAATACGTTTTCTAGACTGGATTACTTAGATCGAAAAATCAAGGAAGTTTGAAAAGAATAATAAACGGATGCTGAAGTTAGAAAAATTAGTGGTAACGATGTCTGGACAAAAAAAAAATCATGTTAGTGTTTGTGTGAAACAAGTCAAAGTGTATAAAAACAATATCTTTTACATACCTGCTAAAATTACTGGATATATATAGATCCCAGGATGTATAAGCCCTAAGTTGCAAAACAGTTTTGAAATGGCATCAAAGTGTTTCCACTTTCCTTTAGCAATTTTTCGTACCGAAATTTTAAGCGGGTAACAAGTACCCTTCGATTTCGTGTGGAGAGAGTAAGTAAGTAAGGATGTGTTTTGTCATTTATGTATTGTCTTTATTTTTTTTTTTTTTTTTGGCCTGTACAATATATATTTTGAAATGCAATTTTTTTTTTACACATTCGGAATCTCCGCCCTCGATATAGTGTGCTCATGTAAAAATAAAACCAAAAACAATATCCTAAAGGGGGTGCGTCCCATGATCTTTACCTCCACCGATTTGTACATGTCCCGGTGGCCAATCTATGAAATTTTGGGAATGATTTACTGTATGGAGAATGTAACCGAGTATGTGGAGATAACAATAGCACGCCAAATTGTGAGACATAACAGTAGTTCCTGAAAGAACGTTTTGTCTGATGACATTCTCCAACGTCTCTGTACTCCTATCGAGTACACGTTGAAGAAATCCTTTTCTGGTTGTGGTGTCATAACATCCGACAACCCAAGTTTTGCGACGCATTCTTCCTACGCTTTCATCGAATTCCACTATATGATCCGGACCACCAATAGGAGTTTTGTCCTGCAGCAGTTTTGCCGAACAAACATCTCTACAGAACTGGTACCACTGAACGGTAGTTTTTATATCAATGCAATTCATACTTGCAGATATTGTCACAGGGAAATTCGAAAATAAAATCAAACACTAAATGAAAAATTACATATGATGGCAGCTTAGAGTTTTCTGTAAATGTACCTTTCCTGATGGAAAGAGTTTTGGTTTTTTTTACATTTAGCGCACTTTCTATTGACAAACCCGTCAATAGAACGACTAGAATTTTGAAAATTCATCGAATGTGTGCAAGCACACGTTTTTTCATTGGCAATATGTTTTGTCTTCAGATAATTTATAATGTTCTCTGGTGCAAGGTACAATAAAAGTTCCAATCTGGGTGTACACAATGTAAGATAAATTCAGAAAAATCGCAACAGCTGCTTCTTTTTAAAGGGTACAAATATTATTATGAAGAAGATGATGATTGTTGCTGATGGGATGGTTATGGAAGCTTCTTGGTTTCAATTAGAGTTTACGGAAATAATGTATGAACTTGTGCGATGTTAATCCTTCGAAATTATTTTTAATTGTAATAATGACACAATGGGTTCAGTCCTTACCGCCAAAATTAATTTTTCTTGCAAAAGAACCCCTACACACACATACACAATTTCAGAAGCTTCTTGTTATGAAGAAGAAGATGATGATGGGATGGTTCACACACACACACACACACATATACACATACATACACACACACATATCTACACATGGACGCACGTAGATAAACATAGATGAAGTCCCACTTTGGAAGTATGTTAAGATTTTTAGTAGACGTATGACGGAGAATTATTCAATATCGTGTTTGCTTCTATGAGAATCGCTAAACTTTAAAGCGAGAAAACAAGACCGATGAATACAACATGTATAACATGCTGTTTCACTTCTATTTCAGCCGTTTTTCAGGCTGCATATATTCCTTATGCATTCCAAAACCGAGTTGTCGATTTTCACGTATGGGGTATCAAAAAATTCAGTACTATTTCCACTATTAACTAAACTTTATTTTCATTGACATTTGAATTACAAAAATTTTAAATTATAATCTTTTCCGTAAGTCATCTATCGTAAACATTTTATACGACAACCATGACAACGTCACATTTTCTATGAGTGTAGGTGGCGAGCTGGCAGAAACGTTAGCATCCGGGCGAAATGCTTAGCGGTATTTCGTCTGACGTTATGTTCTGAGTTCAAATTCCACCGAGGTCGACTTTGCCTTTCATCCTTTCGGGGTCGATAAATTAAGTACCAGTTGCCTACTGAAGTCGATCTAATCGACTGGACCCCTCCCAAAAACTTTGGGCCTTGTGCCTAGAGTAGAAAAGATTTTCTAAATGAGTGTGTACCTTAAAAGACATCTATCATCACCTTCACTCACTCTATCTCTCTCCCTTTCTCTCTCTCTCACACAATCCTATGGCTCTATGCAACTGTTGCAATATCACTCTTTATGGGGGAGTTCTCCGTTTCCACGGTAAAAATATTACTGCCATTACACTTTTCATGGAACACGGTGTCCTATCGTTTACTCACAATTGTCCGACATGTAATTTCCCATGCATTTTGCGCGAGGAAACGAACATGTGGCGTTGCCGTAGGATGGTACGAC
>NC_142953.1:22516139-22548639 GCF_046866305.1 Octopus bimaculoides | reverse complement strand
TTGGCAATATTTAAAAGTCTGCTACTAATGGCGGTGAGGATAAGTACGAGAACCATAATGACATTCGTTGGGAGTCGCAATGACAAAAATGTTTTTGTAACGCAAGCAATTATATCGATTGAGTTAGCTCCCTTGCACTGTAGCCTGAAACATCCAGGGTAGACAACTTGTTATAATTCCTTTCTACTCTAAGCACAAGGCCCGACATTTTTCGGGAGGGGACCAGTCGATTAGACCGACTTCAGTACGCAACTGGCACTTAATTCATCGACCTCGGCGGAATTTGAACTCAGAACGTAAAGACAGACGAAATACCGCTAAGCATTTCGCCCGGCGTGCTAACGTTTCGCCGCCTTTAACAACTCGTTATAATTGTTACGGAACGAGAGTTTGGTTACTCTTTTACTCTTTTACTTGTTTCAGTCATTTTGACTGCGGCCATGCTGGAGCACCGCCTTTAATCGAGAAAATCGACCCCAGGACTTATTCTTTGTAAGCCTACTACTTATTCTATCGGTCTCTTTTGCCGGATCGCTAAGTTACGGGGACGTAAACACACCAGCATCGGTTGTCAAGCGATGGTGGGGGGACAAACACAGACACACAAATACACACACACACACACATACACACACATACACACACACACACACACACACACACACACATATATACATATATACGACGGGCTTCTTTCAGTTTCCATCTACCAAATCCACTCACAAGGCTTTGGTCGGCCCGAGGCTATAGTAGAAGACACTTGTCCAAGGTGCCATGCAGTGGGACTAAACGCAGAACCATGTGGTTGGTACTTGCTACACAGCCACTCCTGCGCCTGGTTGTACAAATATTTTATAATGAAGTTGTATATGTGTGTGTGTGTGTGTATATAAATATATATATATATATATATATATATATATATATATATATATATATACATACATACAGTCATGCCTCGATATACAGGTTAATTTGTTCCTGGAGACTGCTTGTAAAACCAAAAACCTCAAAGCAGAGCAATAATTTCCCATAGTAGTAATGTTATGAACCATTATTAGTTCCCAGGAAAATATTGTACCTATAGAATATATAATACTCGTAATTAAATGGCAATAAAACAACAGCAGAATGTAAAGAATATTTTATGTAAAGTGAAAAGAATGCCACGATCATTTAGGATAAAAAATATTATTACTATAACCGTTTTCTGAATCACTTTCCCTCACACTAGACTCGTGCAAACCATCACTTGTTGAGGCGATCGCCGATTCACACAGACTTGTAGATTTCTTTTTAAAAACCAAGTCTAGAGTTGTTTGCTTAGAAGAAGCTTTTTTTTTTTTTTGCTCTCTATAAATTTCTCAGCAACATGCAGAAGCATTCGTTATGGTAGTAGAAACTTTTGTACTTTGTTCAAAATTTGGATCTTGTGCTAGAAAAATAAAGCTCGTAAACCCAGGGTCTTGTAAAGCAGGCCCTCGTAAAGTGAGGTATTACTGTGTATATATATATATTATTTATTTGACTTTTTTGTTTTACTTTCACTTCTCAATTATGTTTTCCTCTTGAACTGTACTTTCTATGCATTTCGATCGAATCCCTGGCAAGTTTACATGGGATCTCCCAATGACAATGTGAACTTCATATAATCAAAGTCTCCTTGGCCTGAAGAGTAGCTTGCAGTCTACCCCCCAGTCTACCAGCATCGGTTGTCAAGCAACGTTGGGGGTACAAACACAGACACACAAACAAACAGACATATATATATATGCGCATATACATATATATGACAGGCTTCTTTCAGTTTCCGTCTACAAAATCCACTCAAGGCTTTGGTTAGCCCAAGGCTATAGTAGAAGAGACTTGCTCAAGATGCCACGCAGTGGGACTGAACCCGGAACCATGTGGTTGGTAAGCAAGCTACTTACCACACAGCCACTCCTGCACCTATGTATATATATATATATATATATATATGCGTATAAGAAGGGATGACCACTAAGTGGACTTCTGATATATACAGTAATCCCTCTACATATCACAGTTCACCTATCACGCTTTATTATTTAAGCTTATGTCAATTACCCCATGCTGTTGTTTTGCATTTATGATAAAATAAATATATACAAATTATAAAAATGGTAAAAAAAATATACGGTACAGTACCGTTTCTACTTCGCAGATTTTCACCTATTGTGGAGGGTTTTAGAAGTAACACCCGAGATAGTCGAGGGATTACTGTATACATACACACATACACATGTATCATCATCATCATCGTTTAACGTCTGCTTTCCATGCTAGCATGGGTTGAACGATTTGACTGAGGACTGGTGAAACCGGATGGTAACACCAGGCTCCAATCTGATTTGGCAGAGTTTCTACAGCTGGATGCCCTTCCTAATGCCAACTACTCTGAGAGTGTAGTGGGTGCTTTTACGTGTCACCGGCACGAAGGCCAGTCAGGCAGTACTGGCAACGGCCACGCTCGAAATGGTGTATTTTACGTGCCACCTGCACAAGAGCCAGTCCAGGGGCACTGGCAACGATCTCGCTCGAAAATCCTTATATATATATATATATATATATATATATATACACACATACACACAACAGGCTTCTTTCAGTTTTCATCTACCACATTCACTCACAAGTCTTTTGTCAGCCTGAGGCTATAATAGAAGACACTTGCCCAAGGTGCCAAGCCGTGGGACTGAACCTTAAACCATGTGGTTGGGTAGCAAACTTGTTAACCACAGCTACACTTGCACCTCTGTGTGTTTGTGTCTTCATATTTTTCCACGATCAACCTATCTTAGAGTTAATTTTTAAGGTGTCACATACTCAATACCTGTATCCATTGTCGTTCGTCTGCAGGAGAGGTTGAAGCAGAAAAACCTGAAGATCCATCAGAAGGTGACGTATGCACACAAGATCAAATCTCACAAAAGGATCACCATGAAACCAGATGAGGACCTGGAAGAAGATGGAGAAGAGGAAGAAAGCAAATCTGTCAAAGATGATTCACAGTTCACCATTGCCATTACGAAAGGTGGGAAACAACAAACGTTTCCAGGGTGTTTTTGTTTTGTTTTCTCTTGTTATTTGGACATTTGAGTGTGTGTGTGAGTGTGAGTGTGAGTGAGTGTATGCGTGTCTATGTTTGTGTGTTTATATATATTAGTGTGTATATATATATGAATGTGTGTGTGAGTGTATATGCATGAGTGTTTATATATATTAGTGTGTGTATATATGAATGAGTGTGTGTGTTTATATATATTAGTGTGTGTATATATATATATATGAATGTGTGTATATGCATGAGTGTTTATATATATTAGTGTGTGTATATATGAATGAGTGTGAGTGTGTGTGTGTTTATATATATTAGTGTGTGTATATATATATGAATGCGTGTGTGAGTGAGTGAGTGTATGCGTGTGTATGTTTGTGTGTGTTTATATATATTAGTGTGTATATATATATATATATATATGAATGTATGTGTGTGTATATGCATGAGTGTTTATATATATTAGTGTGTGTATATATGAATGAGTGTGTGTGTTTATATATATTAGTGTGTGTATATATATATGAATGCGTGTGTTAGTGTGTGTATATATGCATGAGTGTTTATATATATTAGTGTGTGTATATATGAATGAGTGCGAGTGTGTGTGTGTTTATATATATTAGTGTGTTTATATATATATGAATGCGTGTGTTAGTGTGTGTGTATATGCATGAGTGTTTATATATATTAGTGTGCGTATATATGAATGAGTGCGTGTGTGTGTGCATGAGTGTGAGAGATGTGTACATGTGAAGTGGACATTGAAACAACAATGATCATCATCATCATCATATATACAAGGTTGTATCAAAAGGTTCTTGGGCTATAAAGTTCTAGATTTAAGAGATGAGGAATTATGTACATTATTTACATTTGACAAATATTTGTCCTCATCTTGTCTGTTATTAACACAACATTTCGGCTGATATACCCTCCAGCTTTCATCAGGTGTTTTGGGGAAATTTCGAACCTAGGTTCTCATTCTTAAGGTATTTTTTGATGTTATTATTATTATTATTATTATTATTATTATTATTATTATTATTATTATTATTATTATCATTATTATTATTATCATTATTATTATTATTATTATTATTATTATTATTATTATCATTATCATCATTATCATCATCATTCAGGTCACTGCTTGGAATCAAACTCAGAATCTTGGGGTTAGTAGACCGTGCTCTTAACCACTATGCCATATGCCCGTTCGAAATTTCCCCAAGACACCTGATGAAGGCTGGAGGGTGTATCAGCTGAAACATTCTTGGACTAGTTATGTTTAATAAAAAATAACTTATTTACCTAAGTGTTAATATCATCTCCTTTGAAATGGTCACCTTGTACAGCAATACACTGGTCCCACCATTCCTGTCACTTTTGGAATCCGGCCTGGAAGTTCTTTTCCGTAAGTGAGTCAAAGAGACACTGCGATTCATTCTGGATTTCAACAACAGTCTTAAAACAGAAACCTTTGAGCTGCTTTTCATCTTGGGGAAGATGTGGAAGTCTTCCGGTGCTAAATCTGGCAAATAGGGTGGGTGCCAAAGTGATACCATGTTGTTTTCGGAGAGAAGAAGCCTAAAAGTGAGGAGTCCTCGGTAACAGGGTGTATTGTCGTCGTGACGAATCCATTTCTTCGTGCTCCACAGATCCGGTTACTTTTGCCAAATATCTTCGCAAATGCTTCAAAACATCGCAGTAGAACTCTCAGTTGATGGTGTGGTCTTGGAGGATGAATTCTCAATGTGCAATATCACATTTCCGGGGGTTGATACTCTTTGCAGGTCTTCCAAATCACTTATTGTCTTCCAGTCCTACTGTGTTGCACCTTAGACAAGTGTTTTCTACTATAGCCTCAGACCGACCAAAGCCTTATGAGTGGATTTAGTAGACGGAAACTGAAAGAAGCCTGTCTCATATATATATATATATATATATAGGTGCAGGAGTGGCTGTGTGGTAAGTAACTTGCTTACCAACCACATGGGTCTGGGTTCATTCCCACTGCATGGTACTTTGAGTAAGTGTCTTCTACTATAGCCTCGGGCCAACCAAAGCCTTGTGAGTGAATATGGTAGACGGAAATTGAAAGAAGCCCATTGTATATATGTATATATTTATATATATGTATGTGTGTGTATATGTTTGTGTTTCTGTGTTTGTCCCCCCAACATTACTTGACAACCGATGGTGGTGTATTTACGTCCCTGTCACTTAGCGGTTCGGCAAAAGAGACCGATATAATAAGTACTAGGCTTACAAAGAATAAGTCCTGGGGTCGATTTGTTCGACTAAAGGTGGTGCTCCAGTATGGCCACAGTCAAATGACGGAAACAAGTAAAAGAGTATATATATATATATATATATATATATATATATATATATATATATGAAACTGAAAGAAGCCTGTCTCATATATATATCATCATCATCATCATCATCGTTTAACGTCCGCTTTCCATGCTAGCATGGGTTGGACGATTTGACTGAGGACTGGTGAAACCGGATGGCAACACCAGGCTCCAGTCTGATTTGGCAGAGTTTCTACAGCTGGATGCCCTTCCTAACGCCAACCACTCAGAGAGTGTAGTGGGTGCTTTTACGTGTCACCCGCACGAAAACGGCCACGCTCGAAATGGTGTCTTTTATGTGCCACCCGCACAAGCCAGTCCAGGGGCACTGGCAACGATCTCACTCGAAAATCCTACAGGAGCCAGTCAGGCGGTACTGGCAACGGCCACGCTCAAAATGGTGCATCTCATGTGCCAACCGCACAAGAACCAGTCCAGGGGCACTGGCAACGATCTTACTTGGCTTGCCGGGTCTTCTCACGCACAGCACATTTCCAAAGGTCTCGGTCCGTAGTCATCGCCTCGGTGAGGCCCAATGTACGAAAGTCTTGCCTCACCACCTCAGCCCAGGTCTTCCTGGGCCTACCTCTTCCACAGGTTCCCTCAACTGTTAGGGTGTGGCACTTTTTCACGCAGCTATCCTCCTCCATTCTCACCAGGAGGATAGCTGCGTGAAAAAGTGCCACACCCTAACAGTTGAGGGAACCCGTGGAAGAGGTAGGCCCAGGAAGACCTGGGCTGAGGTGGTGAGATATATATATATATATATGTATATATATATATATATATATGTATGTTTGTGTTTGTGCCTGTATTTGTTCTTGCACCATCACTTAACAACCGATGTTGGTGTGTTTGTGTCCCTGTAACATAGCTGTTTGGCAAAAGAGACCAATAGAATAAGTACCAGGCTTACAAAGAATAAGTCCAGGGGTTGATTTCTTCAACTAAAAGGTGGTGCTCCATCATGGCAACAGTCAAAATGACTGAAACAAGTAAAAGAATATATATATATAAAACATCATTGTTGTCACATGATGCATGTGTTTTGTCTAAATGCTTTTTAACTGTGAACTTTAAGAAACTTTCCAGGGAAAGTTGCTTAAAGACATCAAGAGTTCAGTTCAAAAATATTAAATACCTCAATATCAGGTGAAACAAATTGCCCTGATGGTGAAGGACAATGGTGGATATTGGTGTTTTGCTGCTATTTCAATTCATTGGTATGGTTTTCCCCCAATCATTTTGAAATGAATGCGAACTGCTGGTCTGAGGCATATACGCAAATAGCATAAAAATCTATTTACTGATGTGAAAAACTACAGCATGAGTAGAATGAAATACAATTTTGAATTAGAAGCAGCTCTTATAGTGTAATACATTAAATATGTGACATCAATAATGTTTATATTATTGGAGTTGCTTCTAATTGAAGGATTGAACTATATTAATTATATATGCTGTGCTTGAGAAGACCCATCAAGCCAAGCGAAATCGTAGTTGCAGCCAATGCCAGTGTCATAGAACTGGCACGTAAAAGACCACCCTTCAAATTTTGGGTCTCGTAAAAAGCTCCCATTACACTCATGAAGTGGTTAGCGTTAGGAAGGACATCTAGCTGTAGAAACCATGGCAAATCAGTTTGGAACTTGGTGCAGCTCTCCAACAGACATATCTATATGCGCATATACATATATATGACAGGTTTCTTTCAGTTTCTGTCTACCAAATCCGCTCACAAGGCTTTGGTCGGCCCAAGGCTATAGCAGAAGACTCTTGCCCAAGGTGACACACAGTGGGACTAAACCCGGAACTACGTGGTTGAGGAGCAAGCTACTTACCACACAGCCACTCTTGTTTGTGTGTGAATGTGTGTGTGCACATGTGTGTGTGTGTATTCACTTGCAAGATTTTGGTGAACCTAGCACTCTAGTAGAAGACACTTACTCAATATGTTACAAGGTAGGACTGAACCCGAAACTATGTGGCTGGGAAGCAAATTCATAGCTTACTTAACCACACAGCCACTTTTCTGCCTATAAAACTATATATTATATACACCCGTCTCTTATTTTAATCAGGATATTTACAGGAAAATACAGTATTATACGTGCCATTTTGTATGGTGTGTTGGCACTGACTCAACAAACAGAACTGTCTTTCAGTTGTGTCAAAGACTTTCAAGAATGGACATAACAATGAATGAATGCTTCCTGCGCGAACGACTCATATTTACCATATGTTACATTATATTTAAGTTTAGGACGAGGTGGACCGTGCTAGATAAGTGTGAAAGTGGCTTAGGCATGATAAAATCTGAAATAGAGTAGCTGGCCTACTTTTAAGTTTATTATCCACTACCCCCCCATCACCACCATATATAAATTTACACACACATACACACATATACATACATGTATATATATACATATATATATCATATATATATATATGTATCTGTCTACCTATCTATCTATTTATCTATCTATCTATTTATATATATATATATATATATATATATATATATATATATATATATATATATGTATGTATGTATATATGTATGTATATATATATGTATATATATATGTATATATATATATATATGTTTAGATAGATAGATGTATACCTATATATGCATGCATGTATGTATATGTATGTGTGTATACGCACACCCACACGCAGACACAGTATTTGATATTTACAGAATGGAAATCAATGCATTTGATTCTAAAGACATCTCTATTTGATCTTCTTAGACACACCTGTGCATGAGTGTGTGTGTGTGTGTATGTGTGTAACTTGATATGAAAGACGTACTTGTCTGTGTGTCTATTAACGTTTGCCCTTATACAATGTGGTTGTGTCTATGTGCACGTATGCACTGTATGTTTGGAAACATACAGTGCATACGTATGCGTTTGTGTCTCCGTTTGTGTGTGTATGCGTGTGTGTTTGTGTCACCGTGTGTGTGTGTTTGTGTCTCTGTGTGTGTTTGTGTCATCGTGTGTGTGTGTGTGTTGATATGAATGGATTGTTTGTCTTTGTTTTAATTGCTTATGGTCATGTATGTTTGTGTATGGATGTGTGTCTTTGTGGTTTTGCAGACATTTATACGCGAGCGTGCGTATGTAAAGGTATGACAAACATCCAGCATACAACAAACTTCTGGTTCAATACCCTCAAGTGATTCTCTCCAGATTTTAATGTTTGTGGGGTGTTTCATTTGTTTTCAGAAAGAACCATTTATACCTTCCTTTGCATCTATGCTGCTTCACACACACACACACATACACACACACATACACACATACACAAGTATATGTATATCCAAGGGCCCCAGATGAACCTTTATCAAGAGAGGAGACTTAAACGAGGGCAGCAGTGTCCAACTCCCTTCTTCACATAAGATTGGCCATTGAAAAGGCGATTACACTGTCAGTGCTCCAGCATGGCCACAACCTTAGGGCTGAAGCATGTAAAAGAATAAAAGAATATGCATACATATGTATATACACACATATATATATATATGTATAAATCGCTAGCTCCAAAAGTTTTTTATGCTCTTTCTGTTTATTTTCTTATGTTCCATTCCGTTTAAGAGCTTAGGCTCAAAGCGTAAAAGACTTTCTCACCTTCCCAAGCATTAAACTAATACACCTGTTTGTTGTTTATACACCTGTCTTCGTCTTTTGTGTTTCTGCAAATTTCAACTATATATATATGTATATATATATATATATATATATCATCATCATCATCATCATCATCGTTTAACGTCCGCTTTCCATGCTAGCATGGGTTGGACGATTTGACTGAGGACTGGTGAAACCAGATGGCTACACCAGGCTCCAATCTGATTTGGCAGAGTTTCTACAGCTGGATGCCCTTCCTAACGCCAACCACTCAGAGAGTGTAGTGGGTGCTTTTACATGTCACCGGCACGAATATATATATATATATATATATATATACAGGGTGGCCCAAAAGTAGGTTTACAGCTATCACGTAGGCACTTTAAATTTCTTTTTAAAACATTTTGTTACATTTAAATTTCTATCTTACAATTAAACTAAATTAGCATAGAATAATGGCTTCATATTTTTTTATAATTAAGATCTAAACTGTTAATGTATGAATGTGAAAGATATAGTTGAATAGCTGTAAGCCTACTTTTGGGCCACCTTATATTCAGGGGTTGGACAAAATAATGGAAACACCTTAAAATTTCAAACAAATTTATTTTAATATGGGGTAGGACCGCCTTTGGCAGTAATTACAGCTTGAATTCTACAAGGTAAGGACTTGTAAAAAGTTTGAATTGTTTCCAAAGGAATTTTTGTCCATTCTTCAGCTAAAACAGTCTCCAGTTCTTGTAGTGATGATGGTGGAGCATATCGGCTCCTTACTTGTTTTTCTAAACTGCACCATAAATGTTCAATAATATTGAGATCTGGGGACTGTGGTGGCCAGATTCAACTAGAATGTTCCTCATGCCATTCAGTAACAAATTTAGTTATGTGAATTGGTGCATTATCATCCTGAAAGATTGCGTTTCCCTCCAGAAACAGTTCCACAACCATAGGATTTGATCAGATAAAAGGCTTAAATAGTCTTGACTATTAATTCAGCCATGAAGGGAAACCATTGGGCCAGTGGATTTCCAAAATATAGCCCCGTCCCCTCAGATCATCACAGATCTTCCTCCATGTTTAACAGTTGGAAGAAGGCAGTCTTGGTCAAATGCTTCTTTTGGCTATCTCCACACGTATACTCGACCACTGGTCGGAAATAAGGTAAGGGATTACTCATCTGAGAAAATAACATTCTTTCACTGCTCTAGGGACCAATTCTGTTGGATTTTACTCCACTCTAAACGCTTTGGAACATTTGTTTTTGAAAGTAGTGGTTTTCAGATTGTAGCCCTCCCGTTAAATCCGGCTTTCTGCAGCTATCGGCGAACACTTTTTGTGGAAACTGGGTTCTCAAGGTGGTCATTAAGCTCTGCAGTAATTTTGGGAGCTGTAATTTTGTGGTCCTTTCTAACAATTCGCGTAAGAGTCCGACGGTCCCTATCTGAGAGTTTTGGTTTTCTTCTGGAGTTTTGTTTCGACGAGGAGGTTTTTCCCTCTTTCTTAAAAGCTGTCATTACTTTCGAGACAGTACTTCTTGATACACCAAACATTTCGGCTGTTTTCATTATGCTAGCACCTGCCATACGAGCACCAACAATTTGACCTCTTTGAAAGTTCGATAGATCTGCCATTTCAATGAATTTTAATTACCTTTTTCTGATGATATCAGAAAAGCAAAAGCAATTTTAGCAAAACCTATTAAGCAACACTAATAATAAATCAAAAAACATAAAAATAAACTAGCTTTTGACGGTTTTATAGATATTTCAAAATTATGATGCTAGGTGTTTCCATTATTTTGTCCAACCCCTGTATATACATATGTATGTATGTATGTATGTGTGTATGTATGTATGTGGTTGGGGAGCAAGTGTCATATATATATATATATATATATATATATACATATATTTATATATGACACTTGCTCCCCAACCACAAGGTTTCGGGTTCAGTCCGACTGCATGGCATCTTGGCAAGTGTCTTCTACTACACCTTCAGGCCAACCAAAACTTTGTGAGTGGATTTCGTAGATGGAAACTGAAAGAAGCCCATCATTTACACATGTATTTATATGTGTATGTATGTGTCTTTGTGTTTGCCCTCACCCCCAATTGACAACTGCTGTCAGTTTGTTTACATCCCCAGCAGTTTGGAAAAGAAATAAGCACCAGACCTAAAAGTAAGGAGAATTGGGGTGGGGAGTCGCAGGCGATTTGTTTAACAAAACCTTTTAAGGCAATGCCCCAGCATGGTCGCAGTCCAATGACTGAGATGATTAAGAATATATTTGAAGATCAAACTGTGCCTAGAATATCATAGCAGCAACATGAGACGGGGTGATGGTGATGATGATGATGGTGATGATAACAACCCTTCCTACTCTAGGCACAAGGCCTGAAATTTTGGGGGACGATATGTCTGATCATGAGCAGAAGTAGTGGGGGGGGGGCATCATAGCCATGTGTTGAGAGGAGTTCTTTGGCGTTTGAATAATTCACCTTTGGAAACATGGGTGTTTCGTTCAACATCCTTAAACAAACCTTATTCAGGGACCTTTTGAGCGGGATGGGCTACTCGACCTGAAGAAAATTCTAACTGGTCCCCACCTGTAAGGTCATGCGCTGTTTATCTTGATATGAGATCACCATGTCGCGCACATATGGTTGTGATGCATGTGCCTGGTGTACCCTTATCAGATGGGTAGCATGATGGGTATACTGGGCTTTGTATATTTGTACCTCAGTGTCAGTTTGATGGCAGGCACTGCTCTCTCACTCAATAATAATAATAATAATAATAATAATAATAATAATAATAATAATCTTATTTTTCCTTTACCTTCGAGAGGAGTAACGTCAGTCCTTAAATAATGATAATGATGATGATGATGATGATGATGATAATAATGATAATAATAATAATAATAATAATAATAATAATAATAATAATAATAATAATAATCTTATTGTTCCTTTACCCTTGGGAGGAGTAACGTCAATCCTTAAATAATAATATTAATAATAATAATAATAATAACAATAATAATAATGATAATTTAACAAAACTGTTATCTTTTTCTACTTTATTTTGTTTTTTCATTTTCTGATTTTATTTCATTGTAATTCCTTTGAAAAACTATTTTCTCTGTTTTCCAGATCGAAGATTTGAAAGAGAAACCATCGGTGAATATATTTCCAAGAAAAGAGAGATGTTTCGTGTTCAGGTTTGTTGCTTCTACGCATATTCTACCCTTCTTATGTGTGTAACTGAAGGATAAGTCAACTAGGAATACAGGGAGACTGGCCATGCTGTTTATCATCATCATCATCATAATTATTTAACATCTATGTTCCATGCTGCCTGAAGTGGATGTTCTGACCAAATCCAATGGGCCTAAGCCAGTGGTTCTTAACCGTGGTTCTCAAGCATCTTTCCAGTGGCCCCTAATAGTCTTCCCTCTATAAATATACTCTTTTACTTGTTTCAGTCATTTGACTGTAGCCATGCTGGAGCACTGCCTTTAGTCGAACAAATCGACCCCAGGACTTATTCTTTGTAAGCCTAGTACTTATTCTATCAGTCTCTTTTGCTGAACCGCTAAGTTACAGGGCGTAAACACACCAGCGTCGGTTGTCAAGCGATGTTGGGGGGACAAACACAGACACACAAACATATACACACACATACATATATATATATATATATATATATATATATATATATATATATATATATATACATATATACGACAGGCTTCTTTCAGTTTCCGTCTACCTAATCCACTCACAAGGCTTTGGTCAGCCCGAGGTTATAGTAGAAGACACTTGCCCAAGGTGCCACGCAGTGGGAATGAACCCGGAACCATGTGGTTGGTAAGGAAGCTACTTACCACACAGCCACTCCTACACCAATGTATAGTAAACTTTTCTCTAATTGACTTGTGCTTTATATTTTTGGTGTAGCCCCTTACAAAAAACCAGGTTTTGGATCCGGCACGGATATTAAAATGGTTGAGAACCATTGGTCTAAGGACAAGATTGTGCTCCTCCGATGTCTACTTTGGTATGCCCTTCCAAACACCAGCTGGTTTCAGAAGGTAGTGGGTGCTTTTTCATGCCTCCTCCAGCACTGGTGAGGTTGTCATGCAGCTTACAAGACAACAAAATGCAAGGTGGGGAGCAGGTTATGCTAGGAAATAAGGGCTCCAAGTATGAGAGAAGGGGGCAGAGCAGGTTCTTGTTGTGCAGGAGCTGTATGACTACTCACATTTAAAAGAGAAGATGAGACTGCTCTTTAGGAACTGCATTGTCATCATCATCATTTAAGGTCTGCTTTCTATGCAGGCATGGGTTCGATGGTTTGACTGAGGACTGGCAAGCCATAAGGCTGCACCAGGCTCCAATCTGATTTGGCAATGTTTCTACAGCTGGATGCCCTTCCTAATGCCAAAAACTCCAGGAGTGTAGTGGATGCTTTTTACATGTCACCAGCACAGGTACCAGTCATGTGGCACTGGCATCGGTCACACTCGAATGTTGCTTTTTACATGCCATCAGCACAGGTGCCAGTCTGGTGGAACTGGCATCGGCCACGCTCAAATGGTGCTTTTTGATAAATGAAAATAGTAGTGATGAAGTGTCCAGGTGGTTCCTCGAAGTATGAGGTCAGTACATATTCAGCCATTGTGATAATGTTGATGTTTCACTGCTTCCATGACGACCAACATTATTTCTTCATTAAGTCTGAAGTTTAAAAGCTGATTCAGTAAAGGTGAGTTCCAATTAGATGAAATCTCCAAGCAGTTTAAATGCACAATTCTGATATCCAAGTGGCTAAAAAGTGCCAAAGAAAAGGGCACCCTGGAGTCATGACCTGGATGTGGCCCAGCCCCTTTAGAGTGTAAGAATTTGAGGTCCAAATCACTTGCACTGAGGGGTGGGGTTTCTTCTTTGAAAACCTTCTGCTGTTCAGCTCTCTTGCAAGTTTCTTACCACCATCCTCTGCTAGTTGTTTGATCAAATGACTGACTTATCTCCATCAATGACTAAGTCTACCTTGGTACATAAAGATAATACCGGGACAGAATTTTTATAGATCAGATTTATATAATCAGTGGGAGATGCAGTTCTACTAAGGTTGCAGAGTGTTTTGTTGACATGCATTACTGAGTTCAGTTCCTCTCGTGGGCCAAAGTTGACCTCAGCAGAATTTGAACTGAGAACTTAAAGTCCAAAGAAATGCCGCTAAGCAATTCGTTCAACATGATAGTGATTCTGCCAGCTTGCAGCCCTATATTACTCTTATAATAATATTGCTCTCATATAATACTGGTTTCTAGTTTGGTCACATGGCCAACAATTTTGGGGAAGGGAGCAAGTCAATTACATTGACCCCAGTATTTAACTAGTACTTTGTATCAACCCTGAAAGGCAAAGTCGACTTTGGTAGAATTTGAACTCAGAACATAAGGACAGATGAAAGGCCGCTAAGCATTTTGCCCTGCATACTAATGATTCTGCCAACTCTTATAATAATCTTGCCCTCAGATAATATTGCACTCATATTAAATAACATGGCTTTCATATACAATATTGCTCTCTTAACCCTTTTGTTACAATATTTCTGTTGAGATGCTCAGTCTTTCTTTCAATTAATTTTAAATATAAAGAATTTAGTAAAATAACTTAGTTATCATTAAGCTAGTGTTAGGAACATTAATTGTGACTAAGGTTTGGAGGAAGATTTTAATTCAAAACTTATGAAAATAAGACATTTGTACTAGAGAGCCAGAGGCGGTTTCATTTGAGTTGGTAATAAAAGGGTTAAGAATTGTTTCTCTATTCTATATTTTAACCCTATCATTACCGTATTTCTGTTGAGATGTTCTGTGTTTCTTTCAGTTAATTTTAAATATTACAAAGGGTTTAGTAAAAAATTTAGTTATCATTAAACTAGCGTTAGGAACATAAATTGTGACTAAGGTTTGGTGGAAGATTTCAATTAAAAACTTATGTAAACAAAACATTTATACTCAGAGCCAAAGGTGGTTTCAGCCAGGTTGGTATCGAAAGGGTTAAGATATATGGCATCGCTTTCATAATATACCTAAATGTATGCCACAGGTCAACTGTGAATACCTCGCAGATCAATATTGATACACATTCCTTTCTGGAGAATTTGATAGGGTTGGAAACAAAGATAACACAGATACATACATATGTACATATATATACATACAAACATACATAGATATATAATTATATTTACATTCACGCACACACACATACACACACAAATATGCGAACATTAGCAAAACATTCGGTGTGTTGTAGTTCTAGACAATAATAGATTTTATTGTAGCCTTGGATTGTAGGTATGTTGGGTGGCTGGGGTTGTTAATGTTGATTCGTATTACTTACTGGGACATGTTAGGTATGAACACACCCAGACACACATATATACACACCTAGATACATATACACACGACACAGTATGTATACAGATATTGTTTTATATTTTATTCTTTTGCTTCTGTTCAGTCAATTGACTATGGCCATGCTGGGGCACCTTGAGGAATTTTAGTCATGTAATTCAACACCAGTACTTTTTTTTTTAAGCCTGGTACTTATTCTATCAATTATTTTTGCTGAACTACTAAGTGGTGGGGGACAAACACTGTCACAAACACACACACATACACTCACAAACGCATACACACACACACACACACACACACACACACACACGCACACACACACACACATATGATGGGCTTCTTTCACTTTCACATCCACTCATAAATCTTTGTTTGGCCCAGGGTTATAATAGAAGACACTTGACCCAAGGTGCCACGCAGTGAGACTGAACCCAGAACCATATGGTTCAGAAGCAAACCTCTTACCACACAGCTGTGCCTGTGCCATTGATAATACTAATATTTCAAATGTTAAGAAAGGCATTTTATGTATTTCAGACACATGGAGTCCCCCAACAAGCAATTAGTACAAGGGAGATAGCCATTTCTTCATAATATTTGGTGGGATTAGAGGTTTGAAGTAGAAATTAAAGAATAAAGAAGATACATAAAAAATACATAGTTTTATTATTTATTTTATTTATTTATTTATTTACTTATTTGTTTTTCTATTTATTTGTTTGTTTGTTTGTTTATTTATTTATTTATTTATTTATGAAAAATCTTAAAATTTCTGGTCTGTAGTAAGAGTGTGGAACACCATTTCATTCTTTTTAGAAATCCTCATGCTCGTTTATTGGTTTCAGTCTGTGGATTGTGCCCATGCTGTGGCACTGCCTCTAATGAGTTTAAGCTGACCATATTTCTGTCTGGTATTTGTTTTGTTGATATCTATTTATTGAATTGCTAAGTTATGACTATTTTTCTGTTTCGTTTTGTTTAATTTATGCAAAAGAACTCACCTTGACACACTGGTTTACTTTGATAAATACAAACACAGACTACACACATGCACATACATGTGCACACACATACATACGCACACATGCTGGTGGTGTTGGTAGTTGTGGCTGATTGCCATTTTGGTGGTGGTGGTCGCCATCAGGGTGATAGTGGGAATGTGGAGAGTGGCAATGATGGTGGTGGTTGCAAGGGTGGTGGTGGTGGTGGTAGTTGTGAGGGTGGTGGTGATGGTTGTGGTGGTAGTGGTGGTGATGGTGGTGGTGGTGGTGGAGTGATAGTGATGGTAGTTGTAATGGTGGTGGTGGTGGTGAGGGTGGTGCTGGTTGTGGTGGTGGTGGTGATGGTTAGAATGGTGGTAATGCTGGTGGTGGTGATGGTGGTGGTGGTGGTTGTGAGGGTTTTGGTGATGGTTGTGGTGGTAGTGGTGGTGATGGTGGTGGGGTGATAGTGACGGTAGTTGTAATGGTGGTGGTTGTGGTGGTGGTGAGGGTGGTGGTGGTGATGGTTAGAATGGTGGTAATGCTGGTGGTGGATGTGGTGGTAGTGGTGGTGAGGGTGGTAGTGTAATGCTGGTGGTGGCAGCCATGATTAACGAAGTCTCTTCTCTCCATTCCTCCGCCAGTATGCTATTGGTGTAATGCGACACGAGATGCGGAAGCTGGACGAAATCGCTCAGGCGGAAGAAAGGAAACTGGAAATGGCAGAACAATATTTGGAGGAAGATGCTTCGATGTTTGATGAATTCTTGAAGGAAAATGACAAGAGTTCTGTTGAAGCCATAAAGATGTAAGTGTTTGATTCGGGAAAGGAAAGGAAAGGAAAGGGAAGGAAGGAAGGAAGTAAGGAAGGAAGGAAGGAAGGAAGGAGGGAGGGGGAAAGAGAGAGGAAGAAAGGAAAGAAAGAGACAGAGAAAGAGGGAAAGAATGGAGAAAGAGAGAGGGAGAGAGAGAGAGAGACAGACAGACAGAGAAAGAAAGGAAGGAAAGAGAGAGAGAGAGAGAGAGAGAAGGAAAGAAAGAGTGAGAAAAAGAAGGAAAGAAAGAGAGAGAGAAGGCAAGAAAGAGTGAGAAAAAGAAGGAAAGAGAGAGAGAGAGAGAAGGAAAGAAAGAGTGAGAAAAAGAAGGAAAGAGAGAGAGAGAAGGAAAGAAAGAGTGAGAAAAAGAAGGAAAGAGAGAGAGAAGAAAAGAAAGAGTGAGAAAAAGAAGGAAAGAGAGAGAAAAAGAAGGAAAGAGAGAGAGAAGAAAAGAAAGAGTGAGAAAAAGAAGGAAAGAGAGAGAAAAAGAAGGAAAGAAAGAGTGAGAAAAAGAAGGAAAGAGAGAGAAAAAGAAGGAAAGAAAGACTGAGAGAGAAGGAAAGAAAGAGTGAGAAAAAGAAGGAAAGAGAGAGAGAAGGAAAGAAAGATTGAGAAAAAGAAGGAAAGAAAGAGAGAGAGAAGGAAAGAAAGCAAGGGAGAGATAAAGGAAGGAAATGAGTTGTTTTTCTTTCTTTTTTTCCAAAATGGTGAAGAAGAATCTGAAGGATTCTTGCCTTGAATTGTCTTTGATTTTTTCAGTTTTTTTCCTTCAAAGTCAACTTTGCCATTTATTCTCCCAACTCCCTCTCTGTTTCACTCTCTCACTCTCTTCATCTCTCTTTCTCCCTCTCTCACATGCTCTTAGTCTGTCTCTCACTCTCTTTGTCTTTCTCTTTTTGTCTCTCTCTCTCTCGTGTCTCTCTCGCTCTCACTTTGCTTTTCTCACTCTCTTCGTCTTTCTCTCACCCCGTCTCTGCCTCTCTCTTTCACCCTCTCTCATTCTCTTTATCTGTCTCACTCTCTCACCCTCTTTATCTCTCTGTCTCTCATGCTTTTTGTCTCTCTTTATCTTTCTCTCTCTCTCTCTCTCTTGTTATCTTTGTCACTCTCTCACTCTTTTCGTCCCTCTCTCTTTGTCTCTCTCTCACTCCCTCTCTTCGTCTCTCTCTCCTCCTCTCTCTTATCCCCCCCTACTCTGCAGTCCACAGAACAGAGAGATGCAGCATACTGTCACCCCCTCATCATACATCTACCCCAAAGAGCCTACGCCAGGAACACTGCTTAAAGTACACAAGGAACCAAAAGTGGAGTTTAACCTCTTCGTATTTTACGACTCCTCTTCCCTTCGAAATTAAAAGAGGGAATTACAGTCCCTTTTATTCTGATCCCACTTTGAAATAGATTATCTTGTTGGACCCAGGGCAACTCTCGGTTCCGCTTCTCAGACTGGGTGGTGCATTGTGTTCTTGAGCAAGCCACTTCGTTCCACATTGTTCTCATCCTCCTTTCGATCAGGAAGGAATGTTGGTTTGCTTGCTTAGCCAACAGGGTGGTGTGATTCGAAGGCTAAAATGATGTAATAGCACATTGTAACCAATGATGTGTAACAACATCTGATAGCCTGGTCGGTCATGTGATCATGTGATCATCATCATCATCATCATCATCGTTTTAACCTCCGCTTTCTATGCTAGCATGGGTTGGACGATTTGACTGAGGACTGGTGAAACCAGATGGCTACACCAGGCTCCAATCTGATTTGGCAAAGTTTCTACAGCTGGATGCCCTTCCTAATGCCAACCACTCAGAGAGTGTAGTGGGTGCTTTTACGTGCCACTAGCACGAAGGCCAGTCAGGCGGGTATTGGCAACAGCCACGCTCAAAATGGTGTATTTTATGTGCCACCCGCACAAGAGCCAGTCCAGGGGCACTGGCAACGATCTCGCTCGAAAGTCTTTACACATGCCATCCGGCACAAGTGCCAGAAAGGCGACGCTGGGCACAGGAAAATTTGATAAAAATATTGTACCTGTTATCAACGTAGCAAAATTCTCATATGAAAGGTTGTTAATCATACAATTTTGTGTGCATATCAATTTAAATAAGAGCTATAACGCGATCCATTGTAAAAACTTTATTAATGACCTATGAACATTTCGATGCAATATCCCGACTCACTCCAGTATGTTATAAAATATGGAATATTGTATCTCTTTAGGGTCAGATTTGATTAATTCATAGCAGACAGTAAATAACAGACAGCATTAATAGTTGTCCTTAAATTACATGTGTATAAACAGGTTGAAATGACATATTGACACTGCATACAATATCGGTTAAGAAAACCGTTACATAGTAAAGTAAGTAAGTAGTGTTGTTAAATTAGGATATTAACCTAGGATGTTTAAGTAGCGAACGAGTAAGGAACGCTGTAATTTCAATAAAAACCGTTGGACTTTTGAAAGTAAATAAAACGAAGAAAGAAAATAATATGTTATATATAATGATAAAAAAATATATTTATAAATTAATGGTCAAAGAGAGGTAATTGTAGTAAATAATATTTATGAAATATATAATCTACTCAAATGTACATAATCATATCAAATAATTATATTTCATTTTAAGTTTAGAACAGTAATATATATATATATATATATATATATATATATATGCACACACGCACACACACACACACACACACACACATACTATGAGGATGATTTTTTTCCCATCCTTTATTGTTAATGAAGTTGTTATTTAATGCATATTAACCCCTTTATCTATCTTAAAATGATCAAAGGGCCTTCCCAAGCAGGGGGTTTTATATGTATCTTTGTCTTTGTCATCCCATGAATTTTTACATTTTTACAAACTAATTTCTTGAAAATTACTCCGATTTCAGTGCTGAACAGGAAACGAAAGAAAAACTAGAGAAAGTTGCTGAAATCAAAAAGATCAATGCATCAATAATGTCACTAAAATCTGAAATATCAAAGGCTGAAGACACATTGAAAGAGTACAAGATATACCGGGATTTTCTGGAGAATCTTGCACCAGTGGTATGTCTATCTCCTTAAAGTAACTGGAATAAGTGTTAAATAAATAAGTGAAAATAGAATGCCTGTGAGTGAATTTGGTTGATGGAAACTGTGTAGAAGCCCAGCATACATGTATATATATATATTTGTCTTTTCTTTTATATCTTTTATTCTTTACTTGTTTCAATCATTAGACTGTGGCCATGCTGGGGTACCGCCTTGAAGGATTTTAGTTGAGTGAATCAACCCCAGTATTTATTTTTTTAAAGCCTGGTACTTATTTTATCAGTCACTTTTTGTTGGACTGCTAAGTCATGTGGATGTAAACACTACAATACCGGTTGTCATGTGGTAGAGATAAACACGGATACAAACACACACACACACACACACACTCATATATATATATATATATATAAGTTTTTTTTTTTAGTTTCTGTCTACCAAATCTAATCTCAAGACTTTGGTTGGCCGAAGGCAACAGTATAAGACACTTGCCCAAAGTTCCAGCATGGCCGCAGTCAAATGACTGAAACAAATGAAAGAATGTGTGTGTGTGTGTGTGTGAGTATGTAGGTATGTATGTTTATATTCACAAAGAATGAACGCATTATTGCCTCTAAATTCCTTTCCACTTTAGGAATGGCAAGAAGAAATAAAACAAAAACGGAAAGATCGACGGCAACTGAAACATATAAAGTCGATGCATCGGGATCAAACAAGCAGTGAACAAGAAGAAAGCAAGATGAAGTAAGAACTCTCAGAAACTTGATTTCTTCAAATTCAAAGAAAAATGTTGAACTTTCTCGAAACCTATTTCAGTTTGTTTTGAAATGTGTCACATATTTTTGAAGACATGAATGTGATTTTGAGGGAGCTCTATCTATCTATCTATCTATCTATCCGGGCCGGGACCTATGGACAACTTCCAGAGATCCCTGGCCTGGCAGTGCTATCGAGAAGCACTACCCGTTCGGGATAAGCTCTACAGGCATGGCTCGAGAAACACGGGGCCGACCTGTCCGAGATGCCAGCAGAGCGACGAAACCGTTCTGCACGCACTCGTACAGTGTCCCACCATTTCCGAGCTGTGGGCTTACGTCGAACAACTGCTATCGCGTGTGGGACGAGTCGGTCTATCAGCCGAGTCTATCGTGAATATTGTCGCGCCTCCTTCCTTTAAACGGGAAGGAAGAGCTATTTTCATCGTACTTGTGGCTATGGCGAAAGAATGTGTATGGTGGACGCGTCTGAAAGGTCTAGAGACAAAGACTTTCCTCTCTGGGCAATCTCTCATCAACTTCTTCAAGTATCACCTGAAGAGGAAGGTGAGAGTAGAAAGGGAAGTCTTGTCTAGTGAATGCTTCAAAAAAAGATGGGTGAATGTAGCAAGGATGGCACGTGTGAACAACGGAGCCATCTTGAGCATAACCCTATGAACAAGAAAAAAAACAAAAAACAAAAAGGCAAAAGAGAGTCACTTACTGTTATAGTTTCTTCAATGAGAATATTGACCAAGGCTACCGTGGTCTTTTCCGTAGGCTTTTCCTTCCACGGCTAAACCTAAACTGTCCTCCCCTCTTTTTACACGAGAACATTACTGTGTGATACACGATCCCTATTGATCGGCCTTTCCTTTTCTTTTTTTTCGATCCCTTTTGATCGACACCACCAATTTTTTTTTTTTTTTTACCTTCCTTCCCCCTTCCAAAAAGAAAAGCTCTACATTGTATTTGTCCCATCTTCGTTGAGCCCTGTGTGGCTAATAAAAGAAATGTATCTATCCATCTTTCTATCTATTTATCCATCTATTTATCTATCTATCTCTCTCTCTATTTATCTATCTATCTATTTTATCTATCTATCTATCTATATATCCATCTATCTCTCAATCAATATATATCTATCTATCTATCTATCTATCTGTCTATATATCTATCTATAAATCTATCTGTCTGTATATATATCTATCAATATATCCATCTACGTATCTATGGATGTATGTATGTATGTATCTATCTATCTATCTGTCTATCTATCTATCTATCTATCTATCTGTCTATCTATCTATCTATCTATCTATCTATCTATATATCTATCTGTCTATATATCTATCTATCAATATTATCTATGTATGTATGTATCTATCTGTCTATCTATCTATCTATCTATCTATCTATCTATCTATCTATCTATCTATCTGTCGATACTAACATATATATATATTACATGGAAAAATGCAAGCAAGAGAAATAATATTCTTAAGATTATAAACCTGGAAAATTACAAGACAAGTTATTCATCTGGTAAAGTATAGAACAAAAGAATTTTTGCTTAAAATATTGCAGCTAAGGATAAAATCTCAAATAAGATATTTAGATTTAGAAAATATTAGCTTTTATTAAAACGAAAACTTTTATTACAAGTTATTACTTCTATTCGTTATTACTTGGTACTTGTATTAAAAATTTTTAAATAACTCAAAATATATTTTGCACTTTAAAAACATTCATTTTTTAAAATTATGAATTAATAATTAGAAATTTGAAAATAAGTTATAAAAAAATAATAATAGTACATAATTAATTAGTACAATAAATAGAATAATACAAGAAATTAGTTATATACTATAGTAAATTCTACCTATAACAACAAAATCAGAGTAAAATTTGCTTGAGTTATTGCCTAAGTTATTGCCAAGTCTTCACATTTTAATCTTGACCCAATGCCTATTTTTTACATAATGAATTTGCCTGCCATATATATTATTCTGCTTTGCATAAAACTTTAGCTATATTGGTACTTCTGATTCTGATTTTTAAAGTATTCAAATGTGTCAATATTTTAACAAAATGATGGTACCTTTTTTAATTATGTTACTTTGTAAATTAAAATCAAATCATTTTTAATATTCAAATTTTATCCTTAGCTGCAATATTTTAAGTAAAAATTTTCTTATTCTATACTTTACTACCAGATGTAATAACTTGTCCTGAACGTACCCCCCATTAGCTCACTCTCTCCATCAAATCGCCGTTGTCTGAACAGGTGCACAGTGTGCCACATGTCAGGTGACAAAGTAATCGCAGGACAACATGAGATGAAGTGTTTTGCTCAAGAATGCAATGCACCGCCCGGTCTAGGAATTGAAACCATGAAAGCAAAATCGTGATGGCACCTGTACCAGTGGAGCACTAAGAGTACCGTCTGAGCGTAATCGTTGCCAGAGCAGCTGTCTGGCTTCCATGCCAGTGGCATGTAAATAGCACCATTTGAGTGTGATCATTACCAGCGTCACCTTACTGACACGTGAAAAGACATTCGAGCAAGGTCGTTGCCAGTGCCGCTGGACTGGCTCCTGTGCAGGTGGCACATAAAATACACCATTTTGAGTGTGGCTGTTGCCAGTACCGCCTGATTGGCCTTCGTGCCGGTGGCATGTAAAAGCGCCCACTACACTCTCGGAGTGGTTGGCATTAGGAAGGGCATCCAGCTGTAGAAACTCTGCCAGATCAGATTGGAGTCTGGTGTAGCCATCTGGTTCGCCAGTCCTCAGTCAAATCGTCCAACCCATGCTAGCATGGAAGGTGGACATTAATTGATGATGATGATGATCTTACGATCGCGAGTGCAACATGGGAGATACAAGATAGCCATTCAGAAACACATAAACATTGTTTACTTCACTTTTTGGTTGCCGCTCCAAATGTGACCTTGTCACAGATACGCACGCACGCACACACACACACACACACACACACGTTATATGTACATGTTCTATATCTCTTTCTGTTATATAATATGTTATGTATGTGATGTTATTTTCCAAGGCGTATCAGTGAAACGGACAGTCATACATCCAGCACCGAATTTACAGACAGCGACAGTGATGATGTAAGTTGAGAGGATATATATTACGATCTTATACAGCTGCATGAATACATACACACACACACACACACACACACACACACATACACACACACACACACACAGACATACATGGTAACAACGCTGCTATAAATTGTGATATCTATATCATGTTCTTATACAGATGCATGACTATACACACACACACACACACATACACACACATATACACACACACACATACACACACACACATACACACACATATATACACACACACATACACACACATATACACACACACACATACACACACACATTCACAAGCACACGTGTACAACTACACACACATACACACACATCAAATAAAAAAAAAAAAACAATGGCACGCCATCAGTTACAATGATAAGGGTTCCAGTTGATCCGATCAATAGAATAGCTTGCTCGTGAAATTTACATGAAAGTGGCCGAGTACTCCACAGACATGCATACCCTTGATGTAGTCTCAGGGAGATTCGGTGTGACACAGAGTGTGACAAGGGTGGCCCTTTTGAATTGCAGGTACTACCTATTTTTGCCCGCCAAGTGGACTGGAGCAACATGAAGTAAAGTGTCTTGCCTAGGGGAATTGAACCCACAACCTTATAATCATGAGCAAAATTCACTAACCACTAAACCACATGCTTTCACACATACATACACACATTTATATGTACTTACATATGCACACACATATACACACACTTACATATGCCTACATGCACACACACACAATTATATTCTTTTCTACTCCAGGCACAAGGCCCGACATGTCTTTTGTGGGGCCAATCGATTAGATCAACCCCAGTTTGAAACTGGTACTTAATTTATCGGCCCCGTAAGAATGAAAGCAAAGTCGACCTCGGCAGAATTTGAACTCAGAACATTAAGACAGATGAAATACTCCTAGGCATTTCGCCCGCCATGCAAACACATGATTATATTGTGCCTACATATACATACATAAATACATACATACATACACACGCTTATATGTGCTTACATGCACACACATATACACACACTTATATGTGCCTACATACACACATATATATATACACACATACTCTTATATCTGCCTACATATACACACACACACACACACTTATATGTGATTACATACACACACATATACACACAAAGGCACTTATATGTGCCTACATACACTCACATATATACACACATACTTTATGTGTGCCTACATACACACACATATACACACACACACTTATGTGCTTACATACAAACACATATACACACACACACACTTATATGTGCTTACATACATATGTATACACATACACACACTTATATGTGCCTACATACACACATATACACACACTTATATGTGCTTATGTACGCACACACATCCACACTTATATGTACTTACATACACACATATACATACACGCACACACACTTATATGTACCTACATACACATATATATACATAGACACACACTTATATGTGTTTACATACACACACATATATATACACACATACAATATATACCTACATACAGATACATAAACGCACACACATATGTGCCTACATACATACACACATACATACACACACACACACACCTATATGTGTTTACACACACACACACATATATATATACATACACGCACATTTATATGTGCTTATATACACACACATATATACACACAGACATATATGTGCCTACACACATACACACACACTTATATGTGCCTACATACATATATACACACACATTATGCCTACATACACACACATACATGCACACACTCAAGCGCACACATACACACTGTGACAGTGATGATGTAAGCCATAGAATCTACATTATGATCTCATACAATTAAATGAATACACACACACACACACACACACACACACATGCACATATATGCACATACATACACGCATACACACGAATACACACACATACAAATACATACTCAAACACACACACGTACAAACACATATCTGCACACACACACACACACACACACGCGCATACACACACACACACACACACACACACACACATCCACATCCACACAGATTTTCTTAGCATTTTTCTCTTTTGGTTCTGTGAGGAATGCAAAGCCATTTCTCCTGCCATATTCTGCCAAAGTCTCCAAGACTGAATTCTTTGTCTGAATGTTTCTAACAAAAGGGACCAAGACACAGACCCCCACCCTTCATCCATCCACCAGGTGGTGCTGCTAAACTGGGCAACAGATCGAGTCCATTCATTCCCAAGTCGGAAGTCTCTCTCTCTCTCTCTTTCTATCTCTCTCCTTATCTATCTCTCTCTTTCTTTATTTCTCTTTCTTTCTTTCTTTCTCTCTCTCTTTATTTCTCTCTCTCTCTCTCTTTTTCTATCTCTCTCTTTCTCTCTCTTCCTTTCTTTCTTTCTCTTTCTTTCTTTCTCTTTCTTTCTTTCTCTTTCTCTCTCTTCCTTTTTTCTTTCTCTCTCTCTCTCTCTGTTTCTTTCTTTGTTTCTTTCTTTCTCTCTCTCTTTCTCTCTCTCTCTCTCTCTCTCTCTCTCTCTCCCCTTCTCTCTGTCTTTCCCTCTCTTCCTTTCTTTCTCTTTCTTTCTTTCTCTTTCTCTCTTCCTTTTTCTCTCTCTCTCTCTCTCTCTGTTTCTTTCTTTGTTTCTTTCTTTCACGCTCATTCTCTCTCCCCCTCCCCTTCTCATTCTTTCTTCCTTTCTTTTGCCCTCATTGTCTCTCTCCCCTTCCCCTCTCTCTCTTCCTTCCCACTCTCCCTCTCTCTCTTTCTCCTTTAATGCAGGATGCCTTTTTCTGTCTGTTGCCACAGGAAGTGGAATTGTACTTCACAACTCCGCAGCAAGTGTTGGATATCTTCTCTGAACTCGAAGAACAAAATCTGACTTTGATCCAGAACACTCAGGAGACAGAGGAGACCCTGGAAGACATCAAACAGTCGTTCGAAGCCAACCGAAAGAAAATGTAAGAACAAAAGACAACAGCACAAGACACATACGATGCCGTGCTGACAATTCTGGTTGTTTTCCGTTCTTTCTAGTGTTTTTATTGCTGTCATTGTTTGTTTAGACCCAGGCCAATGATAGAGGAGAAGTAGGCTGTAATCAAAGCCTTTCCAACCATCACCCTACTCTTCTAACACACAATGTATCTAACATCTCCTCCTTGTTTTTATCCTCCTCCTCCTCCTCCTCCCTGTCACACTTCCCTTCTTCCTCTTCTTCCTCATCCTCCCCTATTCCTCCTCTCCTTCATCCCCCTCCCCTTCCTTTCCTCCCTTTCCTTTCCTTCTTGTTTTCTTCTTTCCCTTCCCCTCCTCTTCCCTTCTCCCCTTTTCCTTTTTTGTTACCCCCTCCTCCACCTCCTCCATTTTTTTATCCACTTCCTCCCCATTTTCCCCCTCCGCCTCCACTTATTCCAACCATTGACAGAATTCAAACCTAAAAGGTCCACAACAGACACCACAAGGTATCGTTCCTCCTCTCCCCCCTCCCCCACACAGTCCCATCCACCACTTCCCAAAGCATTCTTGGCATTCACCAGAATAGGTCCATTGATTTCATACCAGTTATATCACAGGTACCATTAAATTAAACAAGAAGCGATACTGTTATGATTCATGGTCCCTATTATATATATTTTTTTTTCAGGGAGAAAGAAACTTGGTCCCTTAAAGACCAAATTGAGAAGACCAAAGTTAAAATACAGGAAGAAGAAGAAATGGCGGCGGATCTTGAAATGAAAGTAAAGTAAGTTAATATGGAGTTGATCCATAGTTTCTACGGCTGGATGCCCTTCCTAATGCCAACCACTCAGAGAGTGTAATGGGTGTTTTTAGGTAACCACTGGCACGGGTGCCAGTTGCATGACAATGGTATCTGCCATGGCTCTGATTTCACTTGGCTTGATGGGTTTTCTACTCAAGGTAGAAACTCTTGGTCATTTGCCATTGCCTCAGTGAGGCCCAATGCATGAAAGGTGCTTTTTACCTGCCACCCATGTGCTAGTTACACAACACCAGCATCAGCATCAGCCACATTACCTACACATGTCCGGACGTTTAAACAACTGCTCTATATTTTATGGGTAAGCTCTTCTCTTGATTTATGATATTGTAACAAATATATATGTATACACACACATACACACACACACACACACACACACACACACACACACACGTACACATGTGTTGGCAATTTTTTTTCCTCCTTCCTTTTCTATTGGTCTTTCCCCTGTCTCCTGTTTCTGAAGAAGAGCGTCTGCTCGAAACGTTAAACCAGCTTTCTTTCCTTCACTGAGCTTCTGCTAATACTTTACATGTACCACGTCCTCGCATTGTTGTTTTTTTTTGCGTTTGTTCTTCATTTTTTTGTGGGGTGGATTTACAATATATATATATATATATATATATATATATATATATATATATATATATGCTTCTTTGTTTATCCTGCTAATCATTTCCTTTGCACCAGATTGTTCTCAGCAAGTGGTAACATGCAGTCAGCTGACCAAAATTCTATGCTTGATGAACTAAACAAGAAGGTCGAAGAAGTCTATCGAGGTATTATTGGAACTAATGAAGCCAACATTGAGTAAGTCTTTAAAATTCTTTGCTGTTTACTGTCTAAAAATGCTAAACGCTACCGTCTATAGAAAGCTAAAGTTAAGATATCTGTTTGGGTGTACTTTAAATTTTACAAAAAATGATCCATTCATCATCATCATCATTATCATCATCATCATCATTTAACGTCTCTCGTCTATATTGGCATGGGTTGGATGGTTTGACCAGGGCTGGTAAGATGAGGGGCTGCACCAGACTCCAGTCTGATTTGGCATGGTTTCTAAGGCTGGATGCTTTCCCTAACACCAACCACCCCAAGAGTGTAAGGGGTGCTTTTATGTGCTGCTAACATGGCTGCCAGTTGCGTGACATCAATATCTGCCACAATTACGATTCACTTGGCTTGATGGGTCTTCTCAAGAATGTCATTTGTCATTACTTCTGTGAGGCCCAGTGTTTGGAAGGTGCTTTTTATGTGCCACCAGAACGCCAGTTATGTGACACCAGCGTCAACCACACTGCCTCCATGAGGCCCAACACTTGAAAGGTGCTTTTTACGTGCCACCAGAACGGGTACCAGTTATGTGACACCAGCGTCAACCACACTGCCTCCATGAGGCCCAACACTTGAAAAGTGCTTTTTACGTGCCACCAGCATGGGTACCAGTAATGTGACACCAGCATCAGCCACATTATCTCTGTGAGGCCCAACACTTGAAAGGTGCTTTTTACGTGCCACCAGAACGGGTACCAGTTATGTGACACCAGCACGGGTGCCAGTTATGTGACTCTGACAATGACCACGGCTCGATAGGTCTTCTTAAGCACAGCATATCGCCAATGTTTTAATGTTGGTTTTATTGAGAAATGGTTATATTAAGCACCATATAAATCACAACTTATAACATATAATTATCCCGGTATATTATGATAATTCTATTGACCAGACTATCAGATGTCGCTGGTCACAATGCACTTTACATCATTTTAAACTTTGAATGATGCCGACCCACTGGCTAGGCGAGCAGGCCGACATTCTTCCTGATTGGAAAGCCTGTCCATTGCAGGGTGGACCCATTTGTAACTGAGTGGACTGGAGCAATATGGACTCAGTTTATGAGTTTAATTTATTCCCGAAGACCATTCATCACCTGAAATGCTTGTAGACTTAAACTTAAACTATTCTTCCTGTTGGAAGCACAACAGCAAATCTGACCAGGAGGATGTGCCCTGAGTGAAAACTACACACCAAATGATGCTCTTTCTCCTCGATACTCCCAGTTTGTCATCAATTGTTGTTACCAGCTTCCGTGTTCATTACTCGAGATACCAATCGTTACCCAAGACGTTTTATGATTGGAAAATTGTTAGTAAACTGATTTGTTCATGACTTGAAGTGTATATAAACTGAGGTTCTGTTGTACTCTTAAGTTTAAGCTTCTTTGTCTCATCCCTTCCAGTTCGTTTCTGGGCCCTGGAACCCTCAAAACAGGGAAAAAGAAAAAAAAACAAACTTAGTTATTTGATCAACATGGAAAAATAACTTCTTTTCATTAATAGAACAGAATAAAATGACATGTGCCCGTGTAGGCACAAAGACAAGCAAAATGTAGACACCCTCCCCAATGCGCACACACACACACACACACAAGACACATTCACCAGATGATGATGATGATGACAATAATGATGATGATGATGATGATAAGGAGGAGGGTAAGGAGATGGAGGGAGCATGTTAAGAATCCAACAGGGTTGACCACCACGGGCCCTGACTCCAGGTCACGTCTTCAGTCCATAGTTCATTTCCTTTTCTTGTTTCGCACCCTTTCCCCACCCCCACTCGTCACAGACACCGCCACCCACCCCACCCGGTGGGGGGGGGGAGAAAGGAAGGCTGTGGGTGTTGCCCTGTCCTCGATGCAATTTTTTTACGAAAACAAAAAAAAACGAAAAAGAAAAAAAAGAAAAACACAAATGCAACTCAGGGTGGACATTTGAAGCCACTGTGTTATGTCATGTGGTGGTGGTGGCAGGGGGGGGGAATGCAGTTGGGTGCATTGTGGTAGGCTGTTGTTTAGTCTCTGCCTCATTATGTTGATCTGGTATGACAGGGATTTCGGTGATATCGGTAACATCTAGCACTACCACCTACGCCACAACTACCACCACCACCACCATCACCACTAGCAGCATTTGAAGCCATTAGTACTTGTGAGTTCGTTAACATGTAAGCAATTAATTAATCGAGTGTTTGATTAATCGATCAGTGAGGGAGGGAGTCAATCGATTGGCTGGTCAAAGGGCTCGTTGCCATTCATGACACTCATCGATGAAATGCCCCCGGTACTCCAGGTCTGCTCAGCCTGGAGGAGCGATTCCTCAGGCTCATGACGTAGCGAGGAGGTGGGGTCGTGAGGTGATAGAGGGATGACGATGGTGGTGGTGGTGATGGTGATTATGGTGGTGGTGGTGGTGGTGGTGATGACAATGACGATGACGGCGATGATGGTTGTGGTGGTGGTAGTTATGGTGGTGGTGATGACAATGTCACTGATAATAATGTTGGCGATGTCGACGATGTTGTCGTTTAGCCCCATGTCAGTCCTGAACGATGAGACTTATGACTAAAATCGTTCCAGCCACGACCACCCAACCCCAACTGCTTGACGACGTAGTTGATTGTTGATTGTTGATCACGTTAACCTGAGGCAATAAATCTTCTTTTCTTATCTTCCTCCTCGCACTCCTCCTCCTTCTCCCACTCCTCCTCTTTCAACTCCCCCCCTTCTTTTCCCTCCTACCCTAAACCCTCCTCCCTTCCCACCTACCCAGTACCCTACAGATGCTGACCAACATTGAGAACCGTCTGGAGGAATTATTCGAACTGGAGGAATCTTTGCCGGCCGACAAAGTGGAGGCAGCCAAACGGGTAGAGTAGAGCCTTTAGCATTATCTCCCTTTACTTCAGTTCATGTTACCATTGCGGCTGCTGCTGTTGTTTTTGTTGTTTTTGTTATTGTTGTTTTTGTTTTTGTTGTTTTTTATCATTGTTGTTGTTGTTGTTGCTGTTTTTGTTGTTGTTGTTGTTGTTTTTGTTGTTGTTGTTATTGTTGTTTTTGTTGTTGCCATTGCTGCTAATGTTCTTGCAGTTGTTGCTGTTGTTGTTTTTGCTGCTGTTGTTGTTGTGGCTGTTATTGTTGTTGTTGTTGTTATTGCTGCTGCTGCTGCTGTTGTTCTTGTTGATGGCTTGTCAGTTCATTACCCAGTGCACCCATGGTGATGGGTACAAATGACAATCCATTGTCCAGGCACAAGAGCTGAAAGTTCCACATTAGTGCACCACAAATCTTCCCTTTTTCCCTGGATGGCCCATGGTCTTCATTGGACATTCACGTCTGCTGACCTCTATAACGCTGCTGTATGTGCACATGTATGTGTGTGTATATGTATGTATGCATGTAGTTGGTATGTATGTGTGTATGTATGTGTGTGTGATTATCTGTAGGTATATATGTATGTATGTGTGTGTGTATGTATGTATGTACAAGGGGTGTTCATTAAAGATGTCCTCTAACCCACTTCTGGTTACTGCAAGAAACGGAACTTGTACAGGTATCATCATACATGTCTCTACATGTCACATTGTAAATTGCAGCTTTCCAC